>NW_024070202.1:2921866-2944759 GCF_014754425.2 Oryx dammah | reverse complement strand
ACTATGTATACTGACTGCAGCAGTGAAATTTGGAAAAAAAAAAAAAACTTGCTCCTTGGAAGGAAAACTACGATACACCTAGACAGCATATGAAATTCATGTTGATGTATGGCAAAACCAATACAATATTGTAAAGTAATTAACCTCCAATTAAAATAAGTAAATTTGTATTAAAAAAAGAAAAAAAGAAAAACCAGAGACATATCTTTGCAAACAAATGTCCATATAGTGAAAACTATAGTTTTTCCAGTCGTCATATATGGATGTGAATGTTGTATCAAAAAGAAGGCTGAATGAGGAAAAAGTGATGCTTTCAAATTGTCGTGCTGAAGAAGTCTCTTGAGAGTCCTTTGGACTGCAAAGAGATTGAACCACTATATCCTAAAGGAAACCAACCCTGAATAATCACTGGAAGGATTGATGATGAAGCTGAAGCTCCAATACTTTGACTACCTGATGTGAAGAACAAACTCCATGGAGAAGACCCTGATGCTGGGAAAGATTGAAGGCAAAAGAAGAAGGGAGCAACACAAGATGAGATGGCTAGGTAGCATCACTGATTCAATGGACACAAGTTTGAGCAAACTCCAGGAGATAGTCGAGGAGAGTGGAGACTGGCCTGCTACAGTCTAGAGGATCTCAAATAATCAGACATGACCTAGTGACTGACAACAACAAGAATAATTCATCCATTTATTGGGAGTCTTTTGATTACTATTCAGCATCACTATTAGTAATTCATCTGTCAGACTTTCTATCTTCCTGAATCAATCTTGCAAGATTATGTAAGACCCAGTTACAACTTTTTTGAGTACTCTGGTGTGCATGCCTGGCTCCAGTTTGATAACCTTTTTGGGGGCATACTGGTGCTGGCTGATGGTGTCCACCAGGTCTAGTGGGTTGGGGGGCACTGCTTTAGAGGATCTCTGCTGCTCGCTGAGTGTGGCTCCCTGGTGTGGCTGAGGGGGACAGAAATCTGGCTGTTGAAAGTGACCAGAATCCTGTGGAACTCCTGTGCAGAAAAAAAATGTTCTGTTTCCCCCATTTCTTGATACAGGAAACAGGCCTCATCAACCTCCATAACATTTTCGGAGTTCCGGCTGACAGGCTGAAACATTTCTCTAGCAGGGAAGGCAGAGGATGAGGAGACAAGACAGGAACCCCATCAATAAATAGGAGTGCAGCCTTGGGACAGGGTCCTAGTTCAACCTGAAGAGATGGTGTAACAGTATTTTTGATCCTTTTTGCAAACGCTGAAACCCCTACCAAGTGTGAGAGGTTAATTCTATGCTGTCCACAGACAAGTAAACCCTAGATCAGTTGTAACGAGAAGGTTGATTATGCTGACTCCCAATTATCTCATTATTAACCTTTCAGAAGAAAGTCCACAGGACCATCACACCCATTTGACCAATTACTATAAAACTCCTCACTACCCACTCGAGGTGGGAACATGAAGTTTTGAGGGCATTAGCCTGGTGGCCCCTTTACCTGTCAAAGCAGTAAAGCTATTCTTTTCTACTTTACCAAAAACTCTATCTCTGAGCTTTAATTCGGCCTCAGGGTAAAAAGGTTGTGTTCAGCATCATTGTGTCAGGTCTACAAGCGAACCCAAAGTAAGGAAAGCAGTGCTAATAGGTTAGATAGGAAGAGTCACAGATGTTGCTGCCAGGGCTGGGCCCTCTGGATAGAATGTGAGCCACATATATCCATTAGGTCATCAATGTGCAGAGAAATTTCTAATAGATCCCTGACCCTTAGGAATACACTATAAAATTAGTCAATAAATCTCTTTCATGTATGACAGAGGGGGCTGTTCAAGCCACTGACTATCTGCTGGGATTTGGATCAAGCAAGATTCCATTCTACTTTTTAACAGCAAAAGGTTGATTTCCTGTAGTCCTCTGTCTCTCTTGGACATAAGCCACACTGGTTTTGAAAACCAGATATTCTGGTTGCTCATCTTCCCCATGTGGGATCCCAAGACTGGGAAATGTGAACTGAGGTTTAGAGCCCTTTGTCCTCGGGGATCCCTCCTTATATGGATCAAGTGCAGGGGATGGATGTGCAAGCCAGACTGTGCCTCCTTCCTCCTACTTATCTCAGTGTGGTTTTTCTTTTTATCTTTAGTTGTTAAAAAATTTCTCTTTTAGTCCTCAGGTCATTATCAGAAACAGTTTTTCTACATGTAGTTTCAATTTTGGTATACCCATGGGAGGAAGTGAGCCCTGATCTTTCTACTCTTTCCCCACATGTGGATTTTACTATCCTCAACATCCTTCCTTTGTCTTTCCCTGAAGATGGTATTTAAGATGAGGGCTTCAGCCATTTGAGCAGTTACTCAGTTTTCCTGGGCCCCTCCTATGTATAGTGAGTGAAGTCGTTCGGTCGTGTCCCACACTTTGCAACCCCATGGACTTTAGCCTACCAGGCTCCTCCATCCATGGGATTTTCCAGGCAAGAGTACTGGAGTAGGTTACCATTTCCTTCTCCAGGGGATCTTCCTGATCCAGTGATTGAACCCAGGTCTCCTGTATTGTAGGAAGACACTTTACCATCTGAGACACCAAGGAAGTCCTATTTATATATGTTATTAAACTTGTTTGATTTTCTTCAGTTAATCTGTCTCATGTCAATTAAATTCTTAGACCAGCCAGAGCAACGTAGAAGGATATGAAGAGCCTAGAACAGGCTTCTGCTTGTTTTAAATGCTGGAATAAATATTTTCAGTACCTTCCATTTTCTGTTAAATATTGCCCAAATTTGCAGTCTAATGAAATCATTCAGCTCCCTAATGTTGGTTCTGGAGACCAGAGATACAAATTGCCTATAAGGTCATTTTTTTGTTACTAGGTTTAGATGCTTTCCAATCTTTGCTAAGAAACAGGTCTATGGTCTTTGAGTTCCTGTGAAGGAAATGTCTCTGGTAAAATGAAACCTTCTCAGGGTTATGCACGGACTGCTCAGAAAGCTTTTAGTTCTGAGATAAAATGCACCATTTGGTTACTATCTACATCTGAGACAGCTGATGTATTAACTAACACATTAATAATTGTCTCACTGAAAGGTTAAGAGTTATTCTAACAGTAGAGGAATAGATTTAAAACCCCATTTCTATTATAATATATGACTGAGTGCTGCCATTCTACTACATATGGTAATCAAGTTTGTCCAGAGTTGTTCAATTTATTGTGGTATCTGTTTTATTTTACATGTATATCAATAAAAATCTTGGAAAGATTCAGGGAATTTCCTAAACTGATTCTCATAGTAACAAAATAACTCACCTTTAAGCCCAAGAATTTTGATCTAAAGATTCATTTTTCTTCACTGTTGCTTTCTCAATAAGAAATGAATTGGCTTATTTCTCTCCTGTGGCAACTGAACTATTTTTCTGGAATTTGAGTTTTGTCTTTTGATGATCCTGGGTCATAAACTGTGTTCCGATTAGTTTGGTGCAGGTGGTGGATACTAGCCACTGAAGAACCATGACTCTGTTTATAAACCCCTCAGAGTCTCTATGTTCAAGAAATTATATACAAAAAGTTTCTATTGTGAATCTGTGTTTTATAGCAAGCCATATGTAAACCCCTAAAGGCTTAATATTTGCCAATTTCATGAAAAATGAACCTGAAAATATTTGCATCATAAGCAACTGGAGGGCATTTTAAGTATAGAAATATGAGATCTAAATCTCAGTATAATGATTCAGTATCTCTGGAAATGAGGTTTAGAATCTGTTGAATGACAAGAGACCATTTTGATGCAAATTAATTAAAGCACCACAGATACAGTGGGCTTTGGGCAATAAAATACTATATTAAGCACCTGAAATAAAGTGCTTGGTTTAGTTAGAATTCATGCACTAATCAACCCAAATTTTCACTAATACTAGATATTTTTCTAATATGGAACTAGGGAAAGCTCAGTGGAAAAAACCCTGCCTGGCAACACAGGAAACATGGCTTCAGTCCTTAGGTCAGAAAGATCTTCTGGAGAAGGAAATGGCAACCTACTCCAGTATTCTTGTTGGGGAAATCCCATGGACAGAGGAGACTTGTGGGCTACAGTCCATGAGGTCATAAAAGAGTCAGACATGATTCAACAACTAAACAACTCAATAGGAAGTTCATTGTCCAAATATGTATTGTGAGGTACTAACATGCAGGATATTATAATGAACATGATAATCAGTAGCATATAGATTCAGTACTAGAAGAAAAATAAAGATCATCAGAGAAAAAGATATAAAACCAAATAAAAGAAATTAAACAAAAACCAGATTATTCTCCAATCAAATAATAAACAAATGTAAGTTTCAGAAAATGTGCTTTAATAATTATGTGTGAAAAAAGTAACAATTTTAATTAGCAAAATATAAGCCCAGATATAGATTGTCAACAAAAGATAAAAAGCTAATGTAACTCAAGTCCCCAAATGTCCCTTCAGACAAGAGTAACTAATATGAACACAGAGAGTTTCCATAACTTAAAAAAGGAAATTGAATGAGAGCACAAATACCAATGCACAGTACATCAGGCTCTTCTGTTTTATATTCATATAATAGTCATATAAATTTATTCATATAAATAAATGTTTTCAGTTAAGTTTTTATATTAATATATATATTAAAATTTTGACAATGATGCAAAAGCAATTCAATGGGAGGGGTAGAATTTCGAGTGAAATGAGAGTAACTGTATGTATATAGGCAAAAATACACTGAAGCCTTTGATTGTATGGATCACAACAAACTGTGGAAAATTCTTCAGGAGATAAGATTACCAGACCACCTTACCTGTCTTCTGAGAAACCTATATGTGGGTCAAGAAGCACCAGTTAGAACTGGACATGGAACAACTAACTGGTTCAAATTTGGGAAAAGAGCATGACAAGGCTGTATATTGTCACCCTGCTTATTTAACTTATATCCAAGAGTACATCATGTGAAATGCCAGGCTGAAATCACAACAACACAGATATGCAGAAGAAATATCAACAACACAGATATGCAGATGATACCACTGTAATGGCAGAAAGTGAAGAGGAACTAAACCTCTTGATAAGGGTGAAAGAGGAGGATGAAAAATCTGGCCTCAACACTTTAAAAAAAAAAAATAGAGAAACTAAGATTGTGGCATCTGGTCCCATCATTTCATGACAAATAGAAGGAGAAAAAGTGGAATCAGACAGATATTCTTGGGCTCCAAAATCAAAATGGATGGTGACTGCAGCCATGAAATTAAAGACACTTGCTCCTTAAAAGGAGTACTATGACAAAACTAGACAGCATACTAAAAAGAAGAGACATCACTTTGCCAAGTTCCATATAGTCAGAGTTATGCTTTACCAGTAGTCATGTACAGATATGAGAGTTAGACCATAAAGGTGGCTGAGTACTGAAGAACTGATGCTTTCAAATTGTGGTGCTGGAGAAGATTTTCAAGAGTCCCTTGGACAGCAAGGAGATAAAACCAGTAAATTCTAAAGGAAATCAACCCTGAATATCCTTTGAAGGACTGATGCTGATGTTGAAGCTTCAATACTTTGGCCACCTGATGGGAAGAGCCAACTCATTGGAAGAGACCTTGATGCCAAGAAAGATTGATGGCAAAAAAAGAAGTGGGCAGCAGAAGATAAGATGGCTAGATAGCATCACCAACTCGATGGACATGAATTTGAGGAAACTCTTAGAGATTCTGGAGGACAGAGAAACACTGCATTCTGCAACGCATGAGGTTGCAAAGAATCAGACAATTTAGGGACTGAACAACAATAGCAGCAGACAATAATAACCATGAGAAAAACAAAATCCTTGATTAAAACATGTCATATAAAAGTTAACTCAGATTAAATCATGGGCCTAAAAGTAAAATAAAAACTGTAAAACTTAAAAATGAGAAGAAAAAGTTGAAATGTAAGATTAGCCAGAGAAATGTTAGAATTGATAACAAAAGTATCATCTATTTAAAGGAAAATTAATAAATCAGACCTTATAATTATTAAACAGTTTTGTTCTGTGAATCACCATATTAAGAGAATGAGAATAATCTATAGACTGATAAAATATTTTCGACCACATTATAACAAAGGAGTAAGATATATAACTAATACATATACATTATAATATACAATATATACTGATATTCTGTCTAATAAAATATATCCTAGTATATGTAATATGAACTGACATTATATACTAGTATTTTCTCCTTATCTATAGTTTCTCTCATTCTCTTAGTATTATCATCCCAAAATTGCCAAAGATAAAGCTCAGCTTCCAGAATAACTTCTAGATTAATTTATTTTTTTAAAGATTCTTTTGATGTGGATCATTCTTTTTTCAGTATTTATTGAATTTGCTACAATACTGTTTCTGCTTTATTTATTTACTTTTTTAGCTATGAGGCATGTGAGATCTTAACTTTTCGACAAGGGATCAAACCCACAACCCTGCACTGTAAGGCAAAATCTTAATAATCGTACCACCAGACAAGTCCCCCAGATTAATTTCTTAATTTGGAAATTATATTTTCAGATATATAAATAGAAACTCAACAGAAAAACAAAAATAAAAACAATCAACTAATACATGGTCTCTGGTCTTGTGAACAGATAATTCACTGAAGAATGTACACAGATATCAATAAACATATGAAAAGATATCCAGCTATATTATCCATAAGGGATATGCAAATTAAAACCATATTAAGACATTGGAATGACTGAAGTAGTAATAATAGTAAAATAGAGACAACACAAAATTCTTATGAGGACACAGAGGAAATGAATAAATTATACATTACTGATCACACCATGAAAAACATGTAGATTGTTTCTTTAAGAAAAACCATAGAACAGCCATAAATCTAGTAGTTCCTCTGCTGGATATTTAACTAAGAGGATTAAAAAATTATGCTCATTCAAAAACTTGTGTGTTAATGCTCAAAAAAGCTTTTATTTGTAATAGTCAAAAGTTGAAAACAATACAGATATAATTCAATGAATGAACGTTTATGCTCTGGTAATCCATATCATAGAACGCTATTCAGCAATAAAGGAGACTGGACTATTGACACATGTAACAACTTGGAATGTCCACACAATCATGTTTAGTGAAAAGGTCAAAGGTTACATACTATATGGTTCCCTTTACACAATATATGCTGTTAAAAATGACAAAATTGTATAAATTGAGAACAGGCTAGTGATTAGCATGTTTAAAGCTAGAGAGAGAAATGAAGAAAGGAAGATGGGTGTAGCTATAAGAGAGCACATAAGGAATTCCTAGGGTGAGGAAAAGAGCTTGGACTGGGACAGTGTCAATGCTGATATCTAGGCTGTGATATGGTACTTGTAGTTTTGAAAGATGCTACCACTAGCATCTTCATGGAACCTCTTTGGATTAATTCTCAAAACTGTATATAAATCTCAATTATCTCCAAAATTCAATAATTTATACTCATCCTTCAAAATACACACTAATATTATCAGAAATCATATAGACAAATTATTAGATAAAATATAAACATAGTTGTCTCTCGGATTAAGTGGTGAATTGGTTCCAGGATCTGCCCTGGATGCTAAAGTCCATTGTCAGCACTATGAGCCCATGGTTCCATATTGGCAGATTCCACAAACCACAGATAGTGTAGTACTCTTTGTATTTACTGAAAAAAAAAAAAAAATTACAAAACAAAAAAATCTATATGTTAGTGGACCCATGCAGTTCAAACATGTGTTGTTCAAGTGTCAACTGCATAAAGTAATATTATAAAAATTTAAATATATTAAATGAATTAAATTGAATCTTGGAAAAAATCATAACAAAAATGGGCAGATTTGGGAAAAAATGGACAACAAAATTTATAAAAATGGATGTGTGTGTTTATTTGTGTGTGCAATGCATACCTGGAATATGGTTTGTCATACATTTGTGAACTCAGTGTAATCATTACTAACAGATTAAGGATAGTTTGAGACAATTAGTGAAATAGAAGACAATTTAGTAGAAGTTAGACAGAAAGCTACATAGGAAACTAGGAAGTAAAAAAAAAAAAATAAAAGCAACATTAATAGGCATGAAAGTTAGAAATAAAAATTCCAGAATATTGGGAACTGAACTGTCAAAATACTAGATAAATTATGAGAAAGGCAAATATCATAGAACCAGTGGCTGTGAATTCTAGAATTTATTTCAGATATGCATTTAAGATTCAAAAACAAAATGGAATAGAATTATACATTTAAAGTAAAAAGAGGAACTTCATTGGCTGTCCAGTGGTTAAAACTCCATACTTCTGCAAGGGACCCAATCTGGATCCCCAGGTGGAGAACTGAGATATCCACAAGCTGTGGGAGTTGGTCAAAAAATAAATAAATAATTTTTAAAACAAACAATGTGAAGGCACATATTCAAACCTGAATGCCATCCATTCTGCTCCTTCCATAGTCTTCCCATGAAATTTAATACAGCTTTATCTTTGTAGGGTTTCCAGCCAGAATTTTTGCTTTTTTTTTTTTTTTCTTCTTCTTTTTCATTCAAACCCTACATTGAAGTTAAAGTCGCTCGGTCGTGTCTGACTTGTTGCGACCCCATGGACTATACAGTCCATGGAATTCTCCAGGCCAGAATACTTAAGTGGGTAGCCTATCCCTTTTCCAGCGGATCTTCCCAACCCAGAAATCAAACCCAGGTCTCCTGCACTGCAGGCGGATTCGTTACCAACTGAGCTATCAGGGAAGTCCCATTATCAAATCTTTTGTTTATGATAACACATACTCTTTTTTTAAGTATCTATACAAATTACGTAACATGCTGTTTTGCCATACTGAAAACTGTCAAAGAGAGTATGGCTCATCCGCTTTGTTCACTAATATATCTCCAGTACCAAGCATATGGTAGACAGTCAATAAATGTTTGGGGAATTAAGCCCCCATGGACTTTAATTGATGGTAAGTAAATTAAAATAGTGTTTACCTATTAGCAATAAGATTATAATGAAGCACAATACAGAAAAGTGGAATAACTGTTTAAAATAAAGTGAGTTTAAAGAACACTCCCTTTGTAACATAGTGCTTTACTGTGAACATCTCATGTAGCTATTGATTTCTTATAATCTGCACATAGGGTAAATAAAGGTAAATGTGAAAAGTGATAGTCTGATCACAAAGCAAAGAGCTTTGTATATACTTTGTAAATACTATACTAGACTATCAAGGCAGCTTAAGTATAAGAGATTGCTTTTTATTTTTTTAATATAAATTTATGTTTTTAATTGGAGGTTAATTACTTTACAATATTGTATTGGTTTTGCCATACATCAACATGAATCCGCCACAGGTGTACACATGTTCCCTAACCTAAACCTCCCTCCCACCTCAGAAACAGAGTCACAGACTTAGAGAACAAATTATTGGTTACCAGGGCAAAGGATGGGAAAAGATTTGGGATTGACATGTATACACTACTGTATTTACAATATATCACCAACTGAGAAAATAATCTGAAAATAATAGATATATGCATTATATGTATAATTGAATCATTTTGCTGTATTCCTGAAAGTAACACAGCACTGTAATCAACAATATTTTAATAAAAAAATTTTTTTAGAAATAAAGAAAGATTAGTCTGCATATCCATTCATTTATTCATGAAGTGATTATTTAGAATTTGCCATGAGTAAGACATTAGAAAAATAGGATAAACACATCAATTAATTCCTTTTTGACATGGACTCTACATTCCAATAGAGGTAGATACACATATTGATGAGTGCTAAGAAGTTCACTAGAGAAAAATTATTAAAAATGGCAAAGTGGGGTTAGGATGGCTAGTAAGGCTCCTTGAGAATGACATTTGGAAGTAAAGGACTGACAGTGCTGTGAGAGGACACCTAGAGAGCTGAATGGCGAGTGTCTCAGACTCATGGAAGAGTGAATGGAAGGGCAACCAGGACAGACCTTCCCACATATAATTAAAGAATAGCATATGGGAGCATCCTTGGAGGGAGAGGTGGAGAGAAAGCTGGATCAGAGGCAGATTGCAAAGGGCCCATGGACACTGGTCACAAAACGTAGCAATAGGAAGGATCACTTTTAAGAGTGAAAGGACTAATGATTTTGGTCAGAAACCAAGTGTGAATATGGTTGCTCCAAGCAAACTGGGATTTATATTCATCCTAGTTGCACATCAGTGTAGGAGTTTTGAGACTTAAACTGAGTGAAATGAAAGCCACTGGAGAGGGTTTTCAGATGGTTGTTATGATGTGACATCCAAGATAATGACTCATGATTGTAGGCCAAGAACAAAATCAAGGGTTGAGAAAGAGAAACAGGGGCAGCAGGTTGAGAAATGCTGCTATAAGAGGCCAGGCAAGGATGGGTTAGACCAGGGTAGGGGAGATGCAATGCAATGGGAAAAGCAATTGGAATATATATCTAAACATTTCTAACTGTATCATCTTTCTATCTCTCTACTTATTATATGTATCTGGTGGCTCAGCTAGTAAAGAATCTCCCCTAAATGCAGGACATCTGAGTTCAATCCCTGGGTTGGGAAGATCCCTTGGAGGAGAGCATGGCAACCCACTTCAGTATTGTTGCCTGGAGAATCCCCATGGACAGAGGAGTCTGGCAGGATATAGTCTATAGGGTTGCAAAGAGTTGGACATGACTGAGCAACTAAGAACAAGCACATCCATCTATCATATATCTATCTATTATCTATCTGTCTCTCTATGTCTATCTATCTGTCTATCTCAGTTAGAGATATGTTGTTCAGTCATGTCTGACTCATTGCAACCCCATGGACTGCAGCATGCCACGTCTCCCTATCCTCACCATCTCCTGGAGTTTGCCCAAGGACTGATGCTGAAACTGAAACTGCAATACTTTGGACACCTGATGCAAAGAGTTGAGTCATTGGAAAAGGCCCTGATGCTGGGAAAGATTGAAGACAGGAGGAAAAGGGGACAACAGAGGATGAGATGGTTGGATGGCATCACCAACTCAATGGGCATGAATTTGAGCAAGCTCTGGAAGATGATGAAGGACAGGGAAGCCTGGCATGCTGCAGTCCATGGGGTCACAGAGTCAGACAGGACTGAGCAACTGAACAACACCAAAAATGTCAATTGCATTTTTTGCTACATTTACTGTAGGTTGCACAAGAAATTTTAGTCTCTTGTAATTGTGCCTCAGACTTCTTGAAAATACACCGTCTAAATTGCCCAGATGATCTTCTAGATTCAACATGTTATTGTTGGTTATAAATTTAGCTAATAGTAGTTTACAGACACGGAGAAGGCAATGGCACCCCCACTCCAGTACTCTTGCCTGGAAAATCCCATGGATGCAGGAGCCTGGAAGGCTGCAGTTCATGGGGTCACTGAGGGTCAGACACGACTGAGCAACTTCATTTTCACTTTTCACTTTCATGCATTGGAGAAGGCAATGGCAACCCACTCCAGTGTTCTTGCCTGGAGAATCCCAGGGACGGTGGAGCCTGGTGGGCTGCCGTCTATGGGGTCGCACAGAGTTGGACATGACTGAAGCGACTTAGCAGCAGCAGCAGCAGCAGTTTACAGACAAATGATTATGATTTTATGTGGTTTAAGCTATATATTGTCACCCTGATTATTTAACTTATATGCAGAGTACATCATGAGAAACGCTGGACCGGAAGAAACACAAGCTGGAATCAAGATTGCTAGGAGAAATATCAATAACCTCAGATATTCAGATGACACCACCCTTATGGCAGAAAGTGAAGTGGAGCTAAAAAACCTCTTGATGAAAGTGAAAGAGGAGAGCGAAAAAGTTGGCTTAAAACTCAACGTTCAGAAAACGAAGATCATGGCATCCGGTCCCATCACTTCATGGGAAATAGATGGGGAAACAGTGGAAACAATATCAGACTTAATTTTTTGGGGCTCCAAAATCACTGCAGATGGTGACTGCAGCCATGAAATTAAAAGATGCTTACTCCTGGGAAGAAAAGTTATGACCAACCTAGATAGCATATTCAAAAGCAGAGACATTGCTTTGTCGACTAAGGTCCATGTAGTCAAGGCTATGGTTTTTCCTGTGGTCATGTATGGATGTGAGAGTTGACTGTGAAGAAGGCTGACCACTGAAGAATTGATGCTTTTGAACTGTGGTGTTGGAGAAAACTCTTGAGAGTCCATTGGACTGCAAGGTGATCCAAGCAGTCCATTCTGAAGGGGATCAACCCTGGGATTTCTTTGGAAGGAATGATGCTAAAGCTGAAGCTCCAGTACTTTGGCCACCTCATGCGAAGAGTTGACTTATTGGAAGAGACTCTGATGCTGGGAGGGATTGGGGGCAGGAGGAGAAGGAGACGACAGAGGATGAGATGGCTGGATGGCATCATGGACTCGATGGACGTGAGTCTGAGTGAAGTCTGGGAGATGGTGATGGACAGGGAGGCCTGGTGTGTTGCGATTCATGGGGTCGCAAAGAGTTGGGCACGACTGAGCAAATGAACTGAATTGAGCTGTACTTATATATTTCACACATAAATGATGCTATAGACAAATGTAAATAAAGCCTGTGACTCAAACATCAAGTGGTGTTTGCTAGAAAGAAAGTAGAATTTTTAAGCTCTGAATTTAAAAAAATGGCATTGGTGATACCATCTAGCCATCTCATCCTCTGATTCCCTCTTTACCTCCTCCCCTCAGAGTTTCTCAGCATCAGAAACTTTTCCAATGAGTCAGCTGTTTGCATCAGGCAGCCAAAGTAATAGCGCTTCAGTTTCTGCATCACATTTTCCAATGAGTATTCAGGGCTGATTTTCTACAAGATTGACTGGTTTGATCTCCTTGCTGTCCAAGAGACTCTCAAGAGTGTTCTCCAGAACCACAGTTTGAAAGCATCAATTTTTTGATGCTCTGCCTTCATTACAGGCCAGCTTTCACAACTATATGTGACCACTGGGAAGACCATAGCCTTGACTATATGGACTTTTGTCGGCAGAGTGATGTCGCTGCTTTTCAACACATTGTCTAAGTTTGTCATAGCTTTCCTGCTAAGAAGCAACCCTCTTCTTGTTTCATGAATGCAGTCACCATCCTCAGTGATTTTAGAGCTCAAGAAGGGGAAATCTGTCATCACAGCTTCCACATTTTACCCTTCTATTTGCCATGAAGTAATGGGGCCAGATACCATGATCTTAGTTTTTTAAATATTTATTTTTATGCCAGCTTTTCCACTCTTCTCCTTCACCTGCATTAAGAGGTTCTTTAGTTTCTCTTCACTAGCTGTCCTTAGAGTGGTATCATCTGCTTATCTGAGGTTTTGATGTTTCTCCCATTTATCTTGATTCTAGCTTGTAGCTTATCCAGGATGGCATTTCTCTTAATGCGCTCATGGCAGAAGGAAATGGAGAAGGAAATGGCAACCCACTCCAGTATTCTTGCCTGGAGAATCCCAGGGACAGAGGCAGCTGGTAGGCTGTGTCTATGGGTTCACAGAGAGTCAGTCATGACTGAAGTGACTTAGCAGCAGCAGCTCATGGTATAAGTTAAATAAACATGATGACAACTGATAGCCCTATCCTACTCCTTTCTCAATGCTGAACCAATCATTTGTTCTGTGCAGGTTTCTAACTGCTGCTTCTTGATCTACATACAGATTTCTCAGGAGACAGGTAAGATGATCTCATATTCCCATCTTTTTAAGAGCTTTCCACAGTTTGCTATGATCCACACAGTCAAAAGCTTTAGCGAATCAATGAAACAGAAGTAGATGTTTCACTGGAATTTCCTTGCTTTTTCTATAATCCTGTAAATGTTATCAATTTTATCTCTGGTTCCTCTGCCTTTTCTAAAGTAAGGTTGGACATCTGGAAGTTCTTGGTTCATGTAATGCTGAAGCCTACATGCAAGATTTTAAATATGACCTTACTACCAACTGAGCTTCCCTGATAGCTCAGTTAGTAAAGAATCCACCTGCGATGCAGGAGATCATGGCTTGTTTCCTGGGTTGGGAAGATTCACTAGAGAAGGGATAGGCTACACACTCCAGTATTCTTGGGCTTCACTGGTGGCTCAGCTCATAAAAAATCTGCCTGCAATGCAGGAGACCTGGATTCAGTCCCTCGGTTGGGAAGATCCCCTGGAGAAGGAGAAGGCTATCCACTTCAGAATTCTGGTCTGGAGAATTCCATGGATTGTATAGGAGTTGGACGAGCAACTTTCACTTTCACTTTCTACCATGGGAGATGGGATTGATATCTACTCTCTTGTAGCATCACCTCTACCGACCCTAGGGAAGATTTCTTTTCCTCTGTATCAACTTCAACGGAGATTTTTTAAAAAGTTATACTATGCTGACAGTATTATATAATATTTTGGTCTGTTTCTTACTTTTCTGAGAAAATAGTCATCAAAGTGAAAGTTTCTACTTAATTGTAGCATTCAATTATTTGCCTATAAGTAATTCATCATCTTGAAGTGAGTGCCTGTGTGTCATAAATTTAAAAGCCAAGTATGTTTTCATTTATCAGACAAACATAGGAATATTGTAAATACAAGTCATATAAATAAAATATTTAACCAAGTTTGATATTTCCAGAAATTAAATTTTGGATGCAGGGCTAATAGCAAGATGGGGCAATATAATGTACTTTTATAAGCTTCCTTGAATCTGTTCAAAACATTAGACAGTTCAAAATAAAAGCAGTGACAAAGTGGACAAGTGATTTTACACTTACAGTGTAACTTTTCCTCATGATTGGTGACTCATCTCACTCACAGCCCCAGAGCACAGGTATGGGAGATACAGAAATACAACCCTGCTGCACGAATTCTTCCTGAAGGTTCATGGGGCTTGTGGAAGTTTATGTGATTGGCTGGAGGTAAGTCTCTGCAAGGGAATTCTTTGTAATACGATGGAGTCCTTGGGGTTGTCCTTCTGTTTTACCCAAGTCTCTCAGCATCTTCAATTTATTTTATATTTTTTTTTATTATTTCAAAGTTAATAAAGCTAGTTGCCTATTCACATTATGTTCCTATTAAAAGTGAATTTGAAAGAATTCCCTATGTCTAAATATCATAATTATGTCAGAGAAGAGATCAAGACATGGATAAACTAGATTGTCACTGTTATAGGGGCATTTTAGGAAGAGATAAATAGTGTTAAATAATTTTAACCTCAGGGTTTCATATTATTTGCTCTATCCTATATTTCTGTCTTATTTTTATGACAAACAAATTGAGAGATTAATGCTGGTAAGTATTTTGTTGCCACTGTTGATCTATTTAATTTAAATGTTAAATTATGTGGCAATTATGTTAAAATACTGTACTGTTTTGGTATGCCACAAGTTTTAGACAGTATTTTTGGTTAGTCACAGGCAGATGTAGGTTTTCAATTGTTTTGGAATATTGTGCACAGATATTTACATTTTTGGATTTTTAAGATAAGGCATCATAATCTCCTTTTTTTTTTTTTTTTTTTGCTTATAAAGTATATTATTGCATTTTAGTGGTTTTGACAGTGATGATCAAACACATGAGTCTGTGTTCACACAATTACCCTTCAACACAGGTATTTTAGGATATGAAAACTAAAGAAGTACAGATAAAATGAACCAGTAAATAAAGTAAGCTTTAAATTTTCTGTACAATATGGTTTGAACAGTATAGAGGATATTTTAAATAGAAAGCTATCCACTAGGTCTCTTCAGCTAGTTGTATTAATTTTTAACTTCACACTAATCCACATGTATATATGTGTGTGTATGACTGTGTGTCTGTGTGTGTGCATGTGTGTGTATGTGTATATGTGTGTGTGTGTGTGCACGTATGTAGCAGCTACTGCTGCTCAGTCACTAAGGGGTTCTTCTCCTCTTGTCAGAGCAGAGAACAGATGCCAGAGGGCAGCCTGCAAACAGAGATGGGGCCATGCCAAAGCTGGGCACCAGTGACTGTGTGACCAAAGAATAGGAAAGGAATTCATGCCTGCAAGCACAGGTATAGCTGATTAAATCCCTGCAATTAACTTGAGAGTGTGGGCTTTGGAGTCAATTGTATATTTAGGAAGGACATATAACCTAGAGTAAGGCAAAACCTGACTCTAAGCTGACCACCCAGTGCCCACCGCAGGTTCAGAGATCTTCCTAGAAATAATGGAGGACTTCCAGAGTAGGCAGATTGGCTAGTGAGGACAACTTGATGACATAGGAAAATAGTCTTCTTACAGAAACTCCCTCTATATATTTTATTGACTTTTTCTTCTTTGTTTTATTCTGTTGTTGTTTCTTTATTATGAAGCCTTACATCTTACTACTTTTTTTCTTTCTTAATACTTTTATTTTTAATTTTTTTTCTATTTCTAAAAGTTGTTGTTGTTTAATCATTAAGTCATGTCCAACTCTTTGTAACCCCATGGACTGTAGCCCACCAAGCTTTTCTGTCCATGCGATTTTCCAGGCAAGAATACTAGAGTGGGTTGCCATTTCACTTTTAGGGAATCTTCATGACCCAGGGATTGAACCCACAATGCCTGCACTGACAGGTGGATTCTTTACCACTGAGCCACCAGGGAAGCCTATATATATACAGGCATATATATATATATATATATATATATATATATATATTCTTTTTACTTTTTTATCTTCTTGTTTTTGAAAACTATCAATGCTATCTAAATATTATAAACAGTTTCAGAAGAATCTATATAATTCAAAAAAAAGTAGAGTGGGAATTTAAGAAGCTATTAATAAACCATACTTTGCTGTTCATTATTAAGTATTTAATATTTATGTCTTAAAATTAATACCTGACTGCTATCATGAATAATTTAAGAGGAGGATTCTCAAGATGGTAAAGGAGTAAAATGTGCAGATCATCTTTCTTCTCACAAATAAAGATATATCTGGAACAACTCCTACAGAAAACATACTGAACACTGGCAGAAGAACTCAAATTTCCAAAAAAGCAAGCTAATCTCCACATAAAGCAGTAGGAAAATAAGAAAAAAAAAAAAAAAACAGACACAAAGGAAACAGGATGGGTCCTGTACCTAAGGGAGGGAGCTGTAAGGGAGGGGAAATTTCTGCACATTTGGAATCACCTTCACAGGCAAGGACAGCAGTGAGGAGCTTCAGAATCTCAGAAGAGTACAGAATGTACATATAAGGCAAACTGGAGAGAATTCAGCACAGAGATCAGTGCTAACCACCACTTATCAGCCAGAGAAGCTGTTTGCATACCTGCCAAAGTGAGCAGGGGCTGGGTGCTGAGGTTCAGGCTTCAGGGATTGGAACCCAGAAAGAGGACTGGGGTTGACTGCTCTGAAGTTATTCTGAAGGGGGTACATACAATACAGCTGGGGAAATCTAGGGAAAAGCTTTAGCCTGCTAGAGAGACAGCAGACTTTTGTCATGGGGACCCTCTAACTCTATGCACTTGCAGACTGTATGACCCTAGTTTTGTGAGTGCCATAGGTGGGATGAGCAGTGACTGCAGCAAGAGTCAGAGGCAGGGGGTGAGACAAGGCTGTGGTTTAAGACCCCAGAGGTGGATATGATGGCCATCATAGAAGCCACCAAGTTATGAGCAGGCACGGATCACTGCCCATAACTTCCTGGGAGCCTATGCAGCTTGGCTCTGCTGAGGGACCCATGACCCTGGAACAGTTCCCCTGGGATAGTACACAACCTGCCTCAGACTGTAGCAACTTCCCATAGGCGTCTACCACCACAGGCACTGCTGCATATCCCAACTGCGGCTGTCATAGCCCTCTTGCTCCTCAGCCCAACCGAGCAAGTGAGCCCTAATAATCTGTGCACTTCTTCCCCTCTTGTTGGGGTGGGGAACAGATGCTGGAGGGAAGCCTACAAACAGAGATTGGGCCAAATGAAAGAGAAAGGGAATGCACTTCTGCAAGTACAGGTGAAACAGATTAAGTCTCCACAATTAGCTTGGGACTGTGGACTTTGAGGGAAAATGGCAACCCACTCAAGTACCCTTGCCTGGAAAATCCCATGGACAGAGAAGCCTGGTAGGCTACAGTCCATGGGGTCGCAAAGAGTCAGATGCGACTGAGCAATTTCACTAGGTGGGTTTAGGAAAAAGGTACAAGCTGGAGTAAGACCAGATCTGAGTCTGAGCTGACTCCACAAAGCCAACAGCAGGTCTAGAGACCTTTTTAGCAATATTGGAGAACTTTAAGATTAGGCAGACTGGCAGTGGAGGACAGCTGATATCATAGAAAAACATTCTTACTGCAATTCTATTTTCTTTTCCTTTTTTTTTTTTTGCCTTTTTTTCTTTTCTTCTACTGTTTTCCTTTATGATTGATCTTTTACTTTTAACTTTTACTTTGTCCTTTTCTAATGCATTTATTTTATTTTTATTTTTTCCTATTTCTAAACTTTGTTTTTCTTTAGTTGCTAAGTCATGTCTAACTCTTTGTGACCTCATTGACTATAGCCTGCCAGGATCCTATGTCCATGAGATTACCCAGGCAAAAATGGGTAAATTGGAGTGAGTTAGAATTTCTTTCTCCAGGATATCTTCCGAACCCAGGGATCAGACCCATGCCGCCTACGTTGGCAGCAGATTCTTTACCACTGAGCCACCATGGAAGCCCTATTTCCATAATATCTTTTTATTGTATTGCAGTTTTCTTGTGTTTTTGGTTCTATATTTTTACTATTCTAGTTTTTAGTGTTTGTTTTCATTTATGCACTTATTTCTTTGATTATTTATTATTTTTTTGTTCCTCTTTTTCTTCTTCTTCTTTTTTTTTTTTTCCTTTATGTGAGTGTGTACGCTTTTTTGTGTGTGTTCCTATCCAATTAATGTTGCTTTTACCATTTTTATTGGGATTTTGTCTATCCATTCTTTTTTTGTTGGTAAGTTTGCTTAATTATTTTCAATTTCTTTCCTTTTCTCTTCTGTATTGTGTGGCTTGTAGAGACTTGGTGCTCCAGTAAAGGGTTAAGGCCTGAACTCCTAAGGACTTGGGAGACCCATGTCCTTGACATTTGACCACCAGAAAAATCCTGACCCCATGGAATATTGGTGAGGGTTCTCCCAGAGGACTTTATCTCAACACCAAGACTTGGACTCACACAAAGGCCAACAAGATCCAGTGCCAGATGCCTCATGCCGAATAACTTTCAAAACTGAAACACAATCCTGCCATTAGTAGACAGGCTGTTCAGTCATAGCAAGCTTACAGACTGCCACCCACCACCCCGTAACACACCACTGGATGCAACACTTCCATTTAGAGAGATCCAGCTCCACTGACCAGAGCACAGATACCAGGCTCCCCCCATGAAAAATCTTAACAAGACAGCACAATTCCCCCCAGTGGGGACAGACTCCACAAGTAAGAACTATGACCTTGCAGCCTGCAAAAAAGAGATCCCAGACACTGTAAATTAAACAAAATGGAAATACAGACAAACATGCAACAGAGAAGAAGCATTGTAAAAACTCACAAGAGCAAACAAATGAAGAGAAAATAGGCAGTTTGCCTGAAAAATATTTCAGAGTAATGATTGTAAAGATAATTCAAAACGTTGAAAGAAACTGGAGGCACAGATAAGTAGAATGGAGGCACAGATTTGAAAAGATAAAAGAAATCTTTAGCATGAACTTAGAAGAAATAAAGAACAGATAATGAACAATACAAAAACTGAAAATAAAAAAAATATGCTAGAGGGAATCAATAGCAAAATAACTGAGGCAGAAGAACAAAAAATGGATAAATAAGCTAGAAGAAAGAATGGTAGAAATAACTGAAGTAAAGTAGAATATCTCAAAACCAAAATTTCACAAATGGCAGAATGGTCTCTGTTTGTTTCCAAGGCAAACCATTAAATATCACAGTAATCCAAATATATGCCCAGATTAGTAATACTGAAGAAGCTGAAGTTGATCGGTTCTATGAAGACATACAAGAACTTTTAGAACTAACACCCTAAAATGATGCCCTTTTTATTATAGGGGACTGGAATACAAAAGTAGGAAGTTACAAAACACCTGGAATAACATAGAAATTTGGCCTTAGAGTACAGAATGAAGCAGGGCAAAGGCTAATAGAGTTTTGCCAAGAGAATGCACTGGTCATCGCAAACAGCCTCTTCTGAAAACATAAGGGAAGACTCTACACGTGGACATATCTGTATGCCCAATATAGAAATCTGATTCATGATATTCTTTGCAGCCAAACACCGAGAAGCTCTATAGAGTTAGCAAAAACAACCAAGACCTGACTGGGTCAGATCATGAACTCCTTATTGCCAAATTCAGACTTAAATTGAGGAAAGTATGGAAAACATTAGACCTTTCAGGTATGACCTAAATCAAATCTCTTATGATTATACAGTGGAAGTGAGAAATAGATTTAAGGGACTAAATATGATAGACAGAGTGCCTGGTGAACTATGGACTGAGGTTCATGACACTGTACAGGAGACAGGGATCAAGACCATCATGAAGAAAAAGAAATGCAAAAAAAAAAAAAAAAGGCAAAGTGGCTGTGTGAGGAGACCTTACTAAAAGCTGTGTAAAGAAGAGAAGGATAAGCAAAGGAGAAAAGGAAAGATATACCCATTTGAATGCAGAGTTCCAAAGAATAACAACGAGAGATAAGAAGGTCTTCCTCAATGATCAGTGCAAAGAAATAGAGGAAAACAATAGAATGGAAAAGATTAGAGATCTCTTGCAGAAAATTAGAGATACCAAGGGAATATTTCATGCAAAGATGGACTCAATGAAGGACAGAAATGGTATGGACCTAACAGAAGTAGAAGATATTAAAAAGTAGTGGTAAAAATACTCAGAAGAACTATGCAAACAATATCTTCATGACCCAGATAACCACTATGGTGTGATCACTCACCTAAATCCAGAAATCCTGGAAGGTGAAGTCAATGGGCCTTAGGAAGCATCACTACGAACAAAGCTAGTGGAGGTGATGGAATTCCAGTTGAGCTATTTCCAATCCTAAAAGATGATGCTGTGAAAGTGCTGCACTCAATATGCCAGCAAATTTGAAAAACTCAGCAGTGGCCACAGGACTGGAAAAAAGTCAGTTTTCATTCCAATCCCTAAGAAGGCAATGCCAAAGAATGTTCAAACTATGACAAAATTGCACTTATCTCACACACTAGTAAAGTAATGCTCAAAATTCTCCAAGCCAGGCTTCAGCAATACATGAACTGTGAACTTCCAGATGTTCAAGCTGGTTTTAGAAAAGGCAGAGGAACCAGAGATCCAATTGCCAATATCTGCTTGATCATGGAAAAAGCAAGAGAGTTCCAGAAAAACATCTATTTCGGCTTTATTGACTATGCCAAAGCCTTTGACTGTGTGGATCACAATAAACTGTGGAATATTCTGAAAGAGATGGGAATACCAGACCACCTGATCTGCCTCTTGAGAAATCTGTATGCAGGTCAGGAAGCAATAGTTAGAACTGGACATGGAACAATGAATTGGTTCCAAATAGGAAAAGGAGCACATCAAGGCTGCGTATTGTCACCCTGCTTACTTAACATCTATGTAGAGTACATCATGAGAAACGCTGGACTGGAAAAAACACAAGCTGAAATCAAGATTTCCAGGAGAAAAAAAAAAAAAAAAACCCTCAGATATGCAGATGGCAACACCCTTAAGGCAGAAAGTGAAGAACTAAAGATCCTATTAATGAAAGTGAAAGAGGAGAGTGAAAAAGTTAGCTTAAAACTCAACATTCATAAAACTTAGATCATGGCATCTGGTCCCATCTCTGCAAGGCAAATAGATGGGGATACAGTGGAAGAAATGGCTGACTTTATTTTTTTGGACTCCAAAATCACTGCACATTTTGACTGCAGCCATGAAATTAAAAGACATTTACTCTTTGGAAGGAAAGTTATTTCCAGCCTAGACAGCATGTTAAAAAGCAGATATTACTTTGCCAACAAAGGTTAATTTAGTCAAGGCTATTTTTTTTTTTTTCCCAGAAACCATGTATTGATGCGAGAGTTGGACTGTAAAAAAGCTGAGTTCTGAAAAATTGATATTTTTGAACCGTGGTTTTGGAGAAGACTCTTGAGAGTCCCTTGGACTGCAAAAAGATCCAACCAGTGCATCCTAAAGAGAATCAGTCCTGAATATTCATTGGAAGAACTAATGTTGAACCTGAAACTACAATATTTTTGCCACCTGATGCAAAGAGCTAAATTTTTTGAGAAGTCCCTGATGCTGGGAAAGATTGAGGCAGGAGGAAATAGGGATGATGGAGGATGGGATGGTTGGTTGGCATCACCAGCTCAAGGGACATGAGTCTGAGGAGACTCCGAGAGTTGGTGATGGATAGGTCAGCCTGGCGCACTGCAGTCCATGGCATTGCAAACTGTCAGACAAGACTTAGCGACTTAACTGAACTGAGGTGAGAGTAGAATTAAAAAAAAAAAAAGAAAAGAAAAGCAATTAGGACAGTCTCAGAGACCTCTGAGACAACATTAAGCACACATACATTCTAATCTTAAGGATCCCAGAAGAACAAAAGAGATAGAAAGGATATGAGATAATTTTTGAGAGATTGTAGTCAAAATGAATCTAATGCAGGAAAGGAAATAACCACCCAACTCCAGGAAGCCCAGAGAGTTGCATACAGGATAAATCCAAAGAGAAACATTTCAAGACACATTTTAATAAAACAAACAAAAATTAAGCACAAGGAAAAAACGTTAAAGCAGCAAGGGAAAAGCAACAAATAACTTACAAGGGAATCCTCAAAAGGTTAATAGCTGATCTCTCAGCAGAAATTTTGCAGGCCAGAATGTGTGGAAGGATATACTCAAAGTGATGAAAGAAAGAAAGAAAGAAAGAAAGAAAGAAAGAAAGAAAGAAAGAA
>NW_024070202.1:2676072-2921856 GCF_014754425.2 Oryx dammah | reverse complement strand
AGAAAGAAAGAAAGAAAGAAAGAAAGAAAGAAAGAAAGAAAGAAAGACAATGAAATCTAAAGCTTTAGCGATAAGCAAAAGTTAAAAGAATTCAGCACCACCTAAGCAACTTTATAACAAATGCCAGAGGAACTTTTCTAGACAAGAAACACAAGAGAAAGAAAAGACCTATAAAAACAAACCCAGGTCAATAAAGCAAATAGTAATTTTATCATGGTGGTTTAGTTACTAAATCGTGTCTGACTCTTTGTTACCCCATGGACTGTTCATCAGATTCCCCAGGCAAGAAAATTGGAGTTGTTTGCTATTTCCTTCTCCAGGGGATCTTCCCAACCCAGGAATTGAACCTGGGCAGATTCTTTACTGACTGAGCTGAGGGAAGCCACAATTGTATCATACATATCTATAGTTACCTTAAATGCAAATGGAATAAATGCTGCAACCAAAAGATACAGACTGGTTGAATAGATGCAAAAACAAGACCTCTATATATGCTGTCTATAAGAGACCCACTTCAGTCCTAAGGTCACATACAGACTGAAAGTGAGTAGCTGGAAAAATATAGTCCATGTAAATGGAAAACAAGAGAAAGCGATAGTAGCTACACTCATATTACATAAAATAGGCTTTAAAATAAAGACCATTATAGGAGACTAGGAAAGATACTACACAATAATCAAGGGATCAACCCAAGAAGATATAACAATTATAATATATATGTACCCAACATAGGAGCAACTGAATGAATACATAAAGCAAATGCTAACTACAAAAGGGGGAAATTGACAGTAACACTATAATAATGGGAGACTTTAGCAGTACACTCACCTCAGTGAACAGACAATCAGGACAGAAAATTAAAAAGGAAACACAAGAATTAATTGATAACCACAAGATATTCCATCCAAAATCAATAAAATATTTTTTTTCAAGTGCACAAGGAACATTTTTAAGGATAGATCATATGTTGGTTCACTAATCAAGCATGAGTAAATTTAAGATAATTTAAAACATATTAATCATTTTTCTGACCACAGTGCTATGAGATTAGGTATCGATTACAGTAGAAAAACTGTGGAAAAAAAAAAAAAAGAAAAGAAAAACACAAACAAACAAACTTCCTGACTTCAGACCATACAATAAAGCTACAGTCATCAAGACAAGACAATATGATACTTCAAGACAATATGGTACTAGCACAAAAACAGAAATATAGAATAATGTAATAAGATAACTCACAGGTAAACACCTACACATATGAATAGCTTGTTTTTGTCAAAGGAGGCAAGAATATACAATGAAAAAGAGACAGCTTCTTCAATAAGTGAACAACTAGTTTCAGTTCAGTTCAGTCTCTCAGTCGTGTCCGACTCTTTGAGACCCCCATGAATCGCAGCACACCAGGCCTCCCTGTCTATCACCAACTCCCGGAGTTCACTCAGACTTGCGTCCAGCGAGTCAGTGATGCCATCCAGCCATCTCATCCTCTGTCGTCCCCTTCTCCTCCTGCCCCCAATCCCTCCCAGCATCAGAGTCTTTTCCAATGAGTCAACTCTTCGCATGAGGTGGCCAAAGTACTGGAGTTTCAGCTTTAGCATCATTCCTTCCAAAGAAATCCCAGGGCTGATCTCCTTCAGAATGGACTGGTTATATCTCCTTGCAGTCCAAGGAACTCTCAAGAGTCTTCTCCAACACCACAGTTCAAAAACATCAATTCTTCGGCGCTCAGCCTTCTTCACAGAATAATGGAAATAAAAACAAACATAAACAAATGACCTAATAAAACTTGAAAGCTACTGCACATCAAAGGAAACTGTAAACAAGATGAAAAGACAATCCTCAGGATGGAAGAAAATAATTGCAAACCAAGCAACTGACAAAGGATTATTCTTCAAAATAACCAACTTATACAGCTCAATATCAGAAAAAACAATCCAATCAAAAAATGAGCAGAAGACCCAAACAAACATTTTTCCAAAGAAGACATACAGATGGCTAATAAACATATGACAAGATGCTCAACATCACTTCATTATTCAGTTCAGTTCAGTTCAGTCGCTCAGTCATGTCTGACTCTTTGTGACCCCCATGAGTTGCAGCACACCCAGCCTCCCTGTCCATCATCATCTCCCGGAGTTCACTCAGACTTGCGTCCAGCGAGTCAGTGATGCCATCCAGCCATCTCATCCTCTGTCGTCCCCTTCTCCTCCTGCCCCCAATCCATCCCAGCATCAGAGTCTTTTCCAATGAGTCAACTCTTCCCATGAGGTGGCCAAAGTACTGGAGCATCAGCTTTAGCATCATTCCTTCCAAAGAAATCCCAGGGCTGATCTCCTTCAGTGAGGTATCACCTCACACCAATTCAAATGGTGATCACCAAAGAATTTACAAACAATAAATGCTGGAGATAATGTGGAGGAAAGGGAGCTCTCCACTGCAGTTGGTGGTAATGTAAACTGATAACAAACATTATGGAGAACAGTATGAAAATTCCTTACTAAACACTAGGAATAAATTTACCATATGAGTCAACAATCCCACTACTGGGCATATACCCTGAGAAAACTACAATTCTAAAAGACATATGTATCCCAATGTGCATTGCAGCCCTATTTACAGTAGCCGGACATGGAAGCAACCCGAATGTCCATTGACAGATGAATGGATAAAGAAAATATGGTACCTGCATACAATGGAATATTACTCAGCCATAAAAAGGAATCAATTTGAGTCAGTTGTAGTGAGTTAGATGAATACAGAGCCTCAGAAATACAAAAACAAATATATATATTAACACATATGTATGGAATATAGAAAAATTACATGGATGAAGCTATTAGCAGGGACAGAATGGACACAAAGTTGTAGAGAATGGACTTGTGGACACAGAAGGGGAAGGAGAGGGTGGGATGGATTGAGAAAGTAGCATTGACATATATATGTTTCAAGTGTATGTTCGGTAGCTAGTGGGAAATTAGTATATAACAGAGAGAGCCCAGCACAGCACTTTGTGATGACCTTCAGGGGTGGGATATGGGAGTGGAGGTAGGTTCAAGAGGGAGGGGATATGTGTATAATTATGACTGATTTGCAATGTTGAATAGCAGAAACCAACACAGCATTGCAAAGCAACTTTCCTCCAATTAAAAAATAAATTTAAAAATATAATTAAGACAAGGACACAATTAATTATTTTTTTACTTCATATTATTTTTTTTTTAATTTTTATTTTTACTTTATTTTACTTTACAATACTGTATTGATTTTGCCATACATTGACATGAATCCACCACGGGTGTGCATGAGTTCCCAAACATGAACCCCCCCTCCCACCTCCCACCCCATATCATCTCTCTGGATCATCCCCGTGCACCAGCCCCAAGCATCCTGTATCCTGCATCAAACATAGACTGGCAGAAATCCCAAGTTGACTTGGTACACAAATTATAAGGAAACTGCAGAATGAAAAATTAAAATCAAGAAGAATGTGGTAAATTATTTCATAAAACAAACACATCTTTAGTTATATCAAAATCTAGAATAATATTGTCTTCTTAGTTAAAAAGGGGACCTAACTGTAGGATTTCACATACCCAAGTAAATATGGAAAGATCAATGCTTGTACAGTTTTAAAATTCACAAGCAGCATGACTTATGACAAGAGCTTAATTCCCCATTGGAATTATGTCTGAAAAATTTATTTGACATATTAATATTTATTTTTAAATTTAGGGGTAATGGAAAGCTTCATATCTATGTCTATTTCTAGGTTTTAAGAGTTGTTCATTTTTTGGCTGTGGTGGGTCTTTGTTGCTATGTGCAAGCCTTCTTGTTGCAGCAGCAGCAGGGCTACCATTTCTTGCCTGAGTGGGCTTCTCATTGCAGTAGTTTCTCTTGTGGCAGAGCATGAGTTCCAGGTCCACAGACTTGTGTAGCTGTAGCACGTGGGCTCAGTAGTTGTGGTTAACAGGCTCTAGAGCATGGGATCAGTAGCTGTAGTGCACAAGCCTAGTTGCTCCACAGCATGTGGAATCCTCCTGGACTAGAAATGGAACTCACGTCCCTCAATTGGCACACAGGTTCCCATCCACTGTACCACAAGGGAAGTCCTATATCTAGTTGTATAGCTTCCATAAAATAACTATTGCATTTATCTTCAATTATATTAATCAAGACTATAATAGTATAAAATGTGTAATAATATGTTAATAGTATATTACACATTAGTTAATAGTATATTAACATTTAGAATTTAATTGTAGAAAATAAATTTTTAAAAGTCAAACTGATGCTAAACATATATCCATTATATTTATATATACATATAATTTTTTTTTTCTAGGAGAAGACAATGGCAACTCACTCCAGTACTCTTGCCTGGAAAATCCCATAGATGGAGGAGCCTGGTAGGCTACAGTCCATGAGGTCGCTCAGAATCGGACATGGCTGAGTGACTTCACTTTCACTTTTTGCTTTCCTGCATTGGAGAAGGAAATGGCAACCCACTCCAGTGTTCTTGCCTGGAGAATCCCAGGGTCGAGGGAGCCTGGTGGCCTGCTGTCTATGGAGTCACACAGAGTTGGACACAAATGAAGCAACTTAGCAGCAGCACATTTTTTCTAGGGAATTTTTAAAAAATTTAATTCGTGGGGGGGGGAACTATGCCACATTAAATGTTTAATAAGATTTCTTACTAGTATTTATTTTTACTTTCAATATTTATCATCATGAAATATATTTATAAATTGTATAAACTGTCTTGGAAATAGACATGGTATAGTTGTGCAACCAAGACTTATCAGACTTCATCTTCAGTGTGATATTTTGTTTTGTGATCCACATAAGAAAACATAATTTTATAAAATATCATAGCATCTTTAGATAAGGCTGTATGAAGAGTGAACAACACAGAGGCGGTGCAGATGAAGAAACCATGGATTTTTTTTTGCTGAGAATGCAACATGAAATTCACTGAGTTAAAATGAGTGATAGGCATTTGACTTTTTCACCTTTTGTTATTGCAATAGAAATAATTAGGGTCAACAGAATGAAACTATGAAGAGCTAAATTTTATTTTATAAGGATATACTTTTAAATAAATATATATCAACCAAAATTGAATAAAATACCTCAAAATTCTCTTTTCTGGACAGTTTCTGCTTTTAAATTTGGCCGTATAAATTTGTGATTATAATTATATTTTTCATGTATATAAACAAAATAAATGCATTTTGTTATTTAATTATGTTTAATCTTTAATAATTAGCTAAAGCTATTGCAAAGTTTAAGGAAAAATCAATAAAGAAAAATAGTAGAGTTTGTATTATATGATATGAAACTAATAAAAAATTGGTGATTTTCCTTACTATGAATTTTCTTCATTGAGAGAAAGTTAAAAGAACCTATATGGATAAACTCGGGAATCAAAGTTTAACAAATTTTGAGTCACATAAGCCAGTGAATAGAGGCAATTATTCAGGGTATTTTAAGGAAAATGCCTATATTATTTCAACAGGTTGTTTTTCTTTATTTTCCCCATCTGGAAAATTGCCGCAGTTTAACATGATACTTAGCTTGAGAAAGATGTGGTAGAGCACAGCAATTCTAGCACGTGTGAAACTGCAGCAGTGTTTCTAATGGCCTGATTCTGAGATGTTTCCAAATGATACAGCAATGTGAGTGCAAGCATACCTAGCGTGGCGGGAAGCCCTCTGCCAAGGCAAATGAAACTGATGACCCAGGTTTACATTCTCACCAAGATGTGGGATGTGGTCGGATGTCTAATATTAAGCACCATGATATTTACAAAATGAAAACTGAGGTAGAGTTAGAAAAGAAAAAGATAAAAAGAAGGAAATATTGCCAACATGAAAGATAGTCATTTACCCCTTTGTTTAAAATATTGGAAAATGTTCTTCATATGTAAGCAAATGAAAGTTTATAATAGCAAAATACTAAATATCAGTGCAGTGTACGATATCCCATTGTATGTTAGATAATTTATCTCTAATGATACTTCTCAGAAAAAATGTCTTGTGCTTTTCAAAAAAATTAAAAACTCTGACTGGAGTAAAAAAGTAGAGGAAAATTTCATATTAGGAAAAGTGGAACTTATTATTTCATACTGCATTTGTTAACAATATTTTTTTATTCTGTTTTCCCACATTTTTTGTTGGAATATATATGATAGAAATATACGTATTCACATTTTAGCTAAGAATGGCATATGATTTATATGCTTAATTAAAAGGGTATTTTATTGGTAATCAACTAAGAAAAATAAGATGTCTAGCTATCAGCAGTACAGAGTATTTCCACCAACTGGAAGAAATATAAAGATTCTTAATCCCACAATGATATTCTTTAAGAACCAAAAATTTGTCCAACTAAACCAATTAAGCAACAGTTACATTTTCCATAATTGCTTAAATGTAACCCTCTGATACCTCTGAACTGGTATCAGTGGTTAGCAGAGTCCTCTGACAGTGCATTTCTTAGAATAGCTGTGGATATTCAAATGGTTTAACTCAGTGTTTAGCATTAGCAACGGGTTGAAAATTTATGTCCACTCCCAAAATCTGGGTGTTGAAAGCTATGGCCTACTTTGAGTGGTATTAAACGATAGAGCCTTTTGGAGATGCTAGGTCAATGAGGGTGGAACTTTCACCAGTAGGATCATAGAAGAGACCCCACAGAGTTCCCTTGCCTCTTCCACCATGTGAGTTTACAGAAAAAATGTTTATAGAAAAAGACTCTAAACCAGAAAGCTCTCACCAGACACTGACTCGGCTGGCACCTTGGTCTTGGACCTCCCAGCCTCCAGAATTATAAGAAATAAATTTCAGTTGTTCATAAATCATTTAGTCTATGGTATTGTCTTATACCAGTCTGAACAGACTGAGACAAAAATCAATGTTTCTGACTTGAACACAAGTGTGTGATGAATCAAGTTTTACTTTTTATATTGTTTATATCATTGCTTA
The DNA here is from genome assembly GCF_014754425.2 of Oryx dammah. Lineage (NCBI taxonomy): Eukaryota > Metazoa > Chordata > Mammalia > Artiodactyla > Bovidae > Oryx > Oryx dammah. The sequence goes on along the minus strand of NW_024070202.1, from coordinate 2,914,873 downwards.
CTCCAATTCTTTGTTTCAGTTTTTCTTTAAAATCAAGTATTTGTAAGTTTTACTTGAACTTATGCAGTGAGTTTTGAGTGTATATAAAATGAGTCATTATTTTTATTAATATAAATTTATTTATTTTAATTGGAGGCTAATTAATTTACAATATTGTATTGGTTTTGTCATACATCAACATGAATCCACCACAGGTGTACACATGTTCCCCATCCTGAACCCCCCTCTCTCCTCCCTCCCTGTACCATCCCTCTGGATCATCCCAGTGCACCAGCCCCAAACATCCTGTATCATGCATTGAACCTGGACTGGCAATTCATTTCATATATGATATTATACATGTTTCAGTGCCATTCTCCCAAATCACCCCACCATCTCCCTCTCCCAAGAGTCCAAAAGAATGTTCTATACATCTGTGTCTCTTTTGCTCTCTTGCATTCAGGGTTATCGTTACCATCTTTCTAAATTCCATATATATGCCTTCAGTTAAGTTCCGTTCATTCACTCAGTCGTGTCCGACTCTTTGCGACCGCATGAATCGCAGCATGCCAGGCCTGCCTGTTCATCACCATCTCCCAGAGTTCACTCAGACTCACATCCATCGAGTCTGTGATGCCATCCAGCCATCTCATCCTCGGCCGTCCCCTTCTTCTCCAGATCCCAATCCCTCCCAGTATCAGAGTTTTTTTTCTAATGAGTCAACTCTTCTCATGAGGTGGCTAAAGTACTGGAGTTTCAGCTTTAGCATCATTCCTTCCAAGGAAATCCCTGGGTTGATCTCCTTCAGAATGGACTGGTTAGATCTCCTTGCAGTCCCAGGGACTCTCAAGAGTCTTCTCCAACACCACAGTTCAAAAGGATCAATTATTCGGTGCTCAGCCTTCTTCACAGTCCAACTCTCACATCCATACATGACCACAGGAAAAATAATAGCCTTGACTAGATGGACCTTAGTCGTCAAAGTAATGTCTCTGCTTTTGAATATACTATCTAGGTTGGTCATAACTTTTCTTCTAAGGAGTAAGCATCTTTTAATTTCATGGCTGCAGTCACCATCTGATTATTCTGGAACCCCAAAAAATAAAGTCTGACACTGGTTCCACTGTTTCCCCATTTATTTCCCACGAAGTGATGGGACTGGATGCCATGATCTTCATTTTCTGAATGTTGAACTTTAAGCCCATTTTTCACTCTCCTCTTTCACGTATTGCTGAAGCTTGGCTTAGAGAATTTTGAGCATTACTTTACTAGCATGTGAGATGAGTGCAATTGTGTGGTAGTCTGAGCATTCTTTGGCACTGCCTTTCTTTGGAATTGGAATGAAAACTGACCTTTTCTAGTCCTGTGGCCACTGCTGAGTTTTCCACATTTGCTGACATATTGAGTGCAGCACTTTCACGGCATCATCTTTCAGGATTTGAAACAGCTCAACTGGAATTCCATCACCTCCACTAACTTTGTTCATAGTGATGCTTTCTAAGGCCCACTTGACTTCACATTCCAAGATGTCTGGTTCTAGATTAGTGATCACATCATCATTACTATCTGGGTCGTGAAGATCTTTTTTATACAGTTCTTCCGTGTATTTTTGCCACCTCTTCTTAATATCTTCTGCTTCTGTTAGGTCCATACCATTTCTGTCCTTTATCGAGCCCATCTTTGCATGAAATGTTCCCTTGGTATCTCTAATTTTCTTGAAGAGATCTCTAGTCTTTCCCAATATTTTGTTTTCCTCTATTTCTTTGCATTGATTGCTGAAGAAGGCTTTCTTATCTCTTCTTGCTATTCTTTGTTTTTTTTTTTTTTAATTTATTTATTTATTTTTAATTTTTACTTTACAATTCTGTATTGGTTTTGGCATAGATTGACATGAACTCTGCATTCAGATGCTTATATCTTTTCTTTTCTCCTTGGCTTTTCACCTCTCTTCTCTTCACAGCTATTTGTAAGGCCTCCCCAGACAGCCATTTTGCTTTTTTTGCATTTTTTTCCCATGGGGTAGTCTTGATCCCTGTCTCCTGCACAATGTCACGGACCTCATTCCATAGTTCATCAGGCACTCTATCTCTCAGATCTAGGGCCTTAAATCTATTTCTCACTTCCACTGTATAATCATAAGGGATTTGATTTAGGTCATACCTGAATGGTCTAGTGGTTTTCCCTACTTTCTTCAATTTAAGTCTGAATTTGGTAATAAGGAGTTCATGATCTGAGCCACAGTCAGCTCCTGGTCTTGTTTTTGTTGACTGTATAGAGCTTCTCCGTCTTTGGCTGCATAGAATATAATCAATCTGATTTCAGTGTTGACCATCTGGTGATGTCCATGTGTAGAGTCTTCTCTTGTGTTGTTGGAAGAGGGTGTTTGCTATGACCAGTGCATTTTCTTGGCAAAACTCTATTAGCCTTTGCCCTGCTTCAATCTGTACTCCAAGACCAAATTTCCCTGTTACTCCAGGTGTTTCTTGACTTCCTACTTTTGCATTCCAGTCCTTAGTATACTGTATTGGTGTTTTTCTTTCTGGCTTACTTCACTCTGTATAATAGTCTCCACTTTAAAGGTGAATTAATAATATATTTTAGGCCCCTTAGTATTGGAAAAATATAGTTTACCATATTTATACATAAATAGCTTTTGACTAATTACAGATTTTTCCAGGGTGTCTTCTTTCTTGACAAAATTCTTTAAATATTGCTCCACAAATTCCAGGCAAGCAGCATCAGAAAGGAAACTGTCTGCATTTTTAAAATGCATTCTTTAGCCTAGGGGGAAAGAATAGAATTTGTTCCTGCCCATCACAACCTCTATTATTTTATTTTATTTTTTCTGTTTTAGTAAGCTCCATATTTTGCTTTGTTTTCCAGTCAAAACTTAGATAGTTTCTTTTCTAGCACATTCTTATATGTGCTTCTCTGGTGGGCCAGTGGTAAAAAATCTGGCTGCTAAGCAGGAAATGTGGGTTCAATCCTGGATTGGGAAGATCCACTAGAGGATGATATGGCAACCCACTCCAGTATTCTTGCCTGTGAAATCCCATGGACAGAGGAGTCTGGTGGGCTACAATTCATAAGGTTGCAAGGAGTTGGACATGACTTAGTGACTTAACAACAACAATATTCTTATTACATTTGATTCTTACTTTTAGTATTTATAGAATATGTAATCCAGACATTTTTGAAAAGATATTGTCTATAGAAAAGATTTTCTATAGACATTTGTGTCAAAGAAAAATTAACATGCTTTTGACACAAGATATTTTAAGCTCATAAACAAAGTATAAAGAAGCACCTATATGTGCAGTCTACACAAATGAGGAGACAACAGAGCTATAGGATCACAAACTGCCTTTCTTGTTTTCCTAAATTCTTCATAGGATGGACAACAGCTCATGGCCAGAAGCAAGCACAGGATGGCTCTGTCCTTTTTTCAATATTTTATCTTCTTTCTTCCACTTTAATGTTTTTTCTTCCAATGCACAAGATAAGTCAACTGATTTTATTTAATTTTTAATTTATTTTGTATTGAAGGATATTCTATTTACAATATTAATTAGTTTTAGTATACAACATAGTGACTCAGTATTTTTATAATTATACTCCATTTAAATGAAAACATACAATATTTGCCTTTGTCTGACTTGTTGCAATAAATATAATTCACCTCAGTCCATTCACATTATTACAAATGGCAGAATTTCATTTAATTTAGTAGCTGAGTCATATTCCATTGTATATAACCAAAATCTCTTTATCCATTCATCTGTAGATGGGCATGTATGTTGCTTCCAAATACTGGCTATTGTAAACAGTGATACGTAACATGAACACTGGGGTGAGTGTATCTTTTCAAATTACTGTTTTCATTTGTGGGGGGTATATATCCAGTAGTTGAATTTCTAGATCATATGCATGTTCTATTTTTTTTTTTTTAATTTTTGAGGAAACTGCACACTGTTTTCAGTAGTGCCTTCATTGATTTGCATTCCCATCAACAGTGCACAGATGTTGCCTTTTCTTCACATTTTCTCTGATATATTTTATTTGTCAACATTTGATGATAATCATCCTGACAGGTGTTAGATGATGACACATTGTGCTTTTGGTTTGCATTCCCCTGGTGATTAGACATGTTGAGTACTTTTTTATGTGTTTGTTTGGTATTTGTTTTTCTTATGAGAAATAATAAAATTTTATTTCTTCTGCTCATTTTTAATAGCGTTTTTAAATTTAACTAGGTCTCATTTGTTTATTTTTGTTTTTATTTCTTTTGCCTTGGGAGACAGAGCCTCTGCTGTGATTTATGTCAATGAGTGTTCTACTTATGTTCTTTTCTAGGAGCTTTATGGTTTCAGGCCTTCCATTTAGATCTTTTATCCATTTTGGATATGGTGTGAGAAAATGTAGCTCTCCAATTTTCCTCATACCAATTTTTGAAGAGACTGCCTGTTTCTCATTGCATAGCCTTGCCTCCTTTGTCAAATATTGATTGTGTAAGTTCGTTTCTGGGACCTCTATTCTGTTCCACTGATTTTTATGTCTGTTTTCATATGAGTACCATGCTGTTTTGATTATTGTTGCTTTGTGGCATAGTCTGAAGTCAGAGAGTGTGGATACTTACAGTTTTGTTCTTTCTTTTCAATATTTCTTTGGCTATTCAGGGATTTTGGGGGTTCCATATAAATTTTAGTATTATTTTTTCTAGTTCTTTGAAAAATGGATATTTTGATAGGGATTACATTAAATTTATAAATTGATTTGGGAGAAAATGATCATTTTAACAGTATTAACACTTCCAGCTGAAGAACACAGGACATCTTTTCACTTCTTTGTTTCATTTTCAAACTCCTTCATCAATGTATTATAGCTTTTAGACTTTCACTTCCCTAGTTGTTTATTTTTTGGTATATTATTCTTTTCAGTGAATAGTAAATGGCATTATTTACTTTCTCTTTCTGATAGTTTATTAGTTTTATATTTCTACATATAATTCCTGGATCCTGCAACTTTATTAATTCATTTATTACTTATAGTAGTGTTTTGTCCGTTTGATTTGTTAGTTTCACCAGCCTCTCAACCAGCTAAGGGAGTTTGTTTTCCCTATGTACGACCTAAGATTAGAATGATCAACGTGCTCCTCTAAACTTTCACATCTCAGGGAAGATTTCTGCTCTTGTAATCTTCTTTTCCCTATGAATTCCCTCCTAGGGTCACAGATCCTTACCTGATCACCTCTCTCCCTTTCCTACTCAATTCCTCATATAGCTTTCTTACAGTCTTGGTTGTACAGGGGTCTTTCTGCTACACTCCTGTTATTTTTCAGTGAGACTTGTTCCACATATACATGAATTTTGATATATTCATGAGGTGGATGAGTTCTGCATCCTCCAATTTCATTTTATTTATTTGAGTCTGCTGCCTCCACTTTTGTACCACAGCTCTTTGATTTGAAAGTTTCTGTACATATCTATGCACAAATCAGCATCATTTAAATTGTACCAAACATCATTTCCAGAACATTTATTTCATGACTGAGTTAATCAAATGCCTTTGCATAGTGTGGTCCATTCCATCAATGTTATACAGTCACCTGAGGACTAAACGTACACGGCAATGCTCTGTTCACTAGTTCTAGGATTTTAGTTCAGTTCAGTTCAGTTGCTCAGTCATGTCCGACTCTTTGCTACCCCATAAATTGCAGCACACCAGGCCTCCCTGTCAATCACCAACTCAGTTCACTCAAACTCATGTCCATCGAATTGGTGATGCCATCCAGCCATTTCATCCTCTGTCGTCCCTTTCTCCTCCTACCCGTAATCCCTCCCAGCATCAGAGTCTCTTCCAATGAGTCAACTCTTCACATGAGGTGGCCACACTACTGGAGTTTCAGCTTTAGCATCATTCCTTCCAAAGAACACCCAGGACTGATCTCCTTCAGAATGGACTGGTTGTCTCTCCTTGCAGTCCAGGGGACTCTCAAGATTCTTCTCCAATACCACAGTTCAAAAGCATCAACTCTTCGGGTTTGAGCTTTCTTCACAGTCCAACTCTCACACCCATACATGACTACTGGAAAAACCATAGCCTTGACTAGACGGACCTTTGTTGGCAAAGTAATGTCTCCGCTTTTGAATATGCTGTGTAGGTTGGTCATAACGTTCCTTCCAAGAAGTAAACGTCTTTTAATTTCATAGCTGTTGTCATCATCTACAGTGATTTTGGAGCCCAAAAAGATAAAGTCTGACACTGTTTCCACTGTTTCCCCATCTATTTCCTATGAAGTGATGGGACCAGATGCCATGATCTTCGTTTTCTGAATGTTGAGCTTTAAGCCAACTTTTTCGCTCTCCTCTTTCACTTTCATCAAGAGGTTTTTTAGTTCCTCTTCACTTTCTGCCATAAGGGTGGTATCATCTGCATATCTGAGGTTATTGATATCTCTCCCAGCAATCTTGATACCAGCTTGTGCTTTTTCCAGCCCGGCATTTCTCATGATGTACTTTGAATATAATTTAAATAAGCAGGGTGATAATATACAGCCTTGATGTACTCCTTTTCCTATTTGGAACTAGTCTGTTGTTCTATGTCCAGTTCTAACTTTTGCTTCCTGACCTGCATACAGAATTCTCAAGAGGCATGTCAAGCAGTCTGGTATTCCCATCTCTCTCATAATTTTCCATAGTTTATTGTGATCCACACAGTCAAAGTCTTTGGCATAGTCAATAAAGCAGAAATAGACGTTTTCCTGGAACTTTCTTGCTTTTTCAATGATCCAGCAGATGTTAATAATTTGATCTCTGGTTTCTAAAACCAGCTGAAATATCTGAACGTTCATGGTTCCTGTATTGCTGAAGCCTGGCTTGGAGAATTTTGAGCATTACTTTAGTAGCATGTGAGATGAGTGCAATTGTGTGATACTTTGAGGATTCTTTGGCATTGCCTTTCTTTGAGATTGGAATGAAAACTGACCTTTTCCAGTCCTGTGGCCACCACTGAGTTTTCCAAATTTGCTGTCATATTGGGTGCAGCACTTTCACAGCATCATCTTTCAGTATTTGAAATAGCTCAACTGGAATTCCATCACCTCCACTAGCTTTGTTTGTAGTGATGCTTTCTAAGGCCCCGTTGACCTCACATTCCAGGATGTCTGGCTCTATTTTTTTTTCTTTTTTTTTTTTAAATTTAATTTAATTTAATTTAATTTATTTATTTATTTTTATTTTACTTTACAGTTCTGTATCGGTTTTGCCATACATTGACATGAATCCACCACGGGTGTATGAGTGATCACACCATCGTGATTATCTGGGTCATGAAGATCTTTTTTGTACAGTTCTTCTGTGTATTTTTGCCACTTCTTCTTAATATCTTCTACTTCTGTTAGGTCCCTACCATTTCTGTCCTTTATTGAGCCCATCTTTGCATGAAATGCTCCTTTGGTATCTCTAATTTTCTTGAAGAGATCTCTAGTGTTTCCCATTCTGTTGTTTTCCTCTATTTCTTTGCATTGATCACTGAGGAACGCTTTCTTATCTCTCCTTGCTATTCTTTGGAACTCTGCATTCAGATGCTTATATCTTTCCTTTTCTCCTTTGTTTTTTTGCCTCTCTTCTTTTCACAGCTATTTGTAAGGCCTCCCCAGACAGCCATTTTGCTTTTTTGCATTTCTTTTCCATGGGGATGGTCTTGATTCCTGTCTGCTGTACAGTGTCTTGAACCTCTGTCCATAGTTCATCAGGCACTGTATCTATCAGATCTAATCCCTTAAATATATTTCTCACTTCCACTGTATAATCATAAGGGATTTTATTTAGGTCATGCCTGAATGATCTAGTGGTTTCCCCTACTTTCTTCAGTTTAAGTCTGAATTTAGCAATAAGGAGTTCATGATCTGAGCCACAGTCAACTCCTGGTCTTTTTTTTTTTTTGCTGACTGTTAGATCTCTCTTTATAAGCCTTCCTCATTTACTTTGTTTATACCTTTTTAATGAGGCAAATAAATCAATAGAGACAGTATTTGCCAAAAAGAAAATTGCATCTTCTTCTTTTGGTCATGCTCTTTATACACTTGATACTAAAACCTCGTGCTCTTATTTAAGGCTGGTTGGCAGGTTGAATGTGTTCATCTCTTAATCTGGTTAGCTGTCTCTAGAAGTTATTCAACTCAGTCATACCTGGGAGTCCCAGCTGGCTCCAGAGAGCCATTCAACACTCTAAATGTAGGAGAAAATAAGTAGATCTAGGGGATACTCCTGTATTCTCTTCTGCTTTACTTAAATTTATATATTTTAGGTTATGCTTGGAAAAAAACTTCTCCATCAACACTAGAAATTGTAAAAAATCATGCCGAATCTCTTAGCAACACTTTGATGAAAGCAATGCAAATAGTGCTAGCTGTGAAGATGGCATACAGGAAACATTGAAACTCACCTGTCCAAAAACAAACAAACAAACAAATAATTAATAGCCAGAATATACAAATACATCTTATAAGTCATAGAAATGCAAATGAAAATCACAATTATATATGCAGTTCTACAATGATAATATTGCCAACATAAAAGAGGTTTTACAATCTAAGTGTTGACATATTCATAGAATAAGTATGTTTTTAAATGCTTCTGATAAGCATAAAAATTCATAAATTATTTCAGAAATATTTTGACATGATTGTGTAAAGGCTACCTTTTGAAAATCCAAAATTTTACATTTTATTCTTGGTTTTAAAAATTTGTACACATAGGATTATCATTTTTTATCAGCAAAATCTGGAAATAATTATTTTTTTTCTATTAACATCCCATAATAGTATACTAGTAACAGCATATTGAAAGAGCAATGTAATTGATAAATCTTTTATAGACTGATTAAAAAATGAGAAAGCACTAATTGGAAATAACAATAGAGAAAAAAAAAGTGATCCCTACTGATCCTTAGGTCATTAAACAGTCATGCAGAGTAGGGAGTTCCAGTTTTACATTCAACATTTAAAGAGTTTGGAAGTCATATCCTTACAACAAGAGAAGATAAACCTGATCCAACTGAAAAGTTAATGTATTGTCTTAAGTGCATCTGAGAATTGAGATCAGAGGGCAAAACACCACTCTGAAATATAAAGAGATAGGTGACAGAATCTGCTGTGATCATCTTGCCTCAGTGAGAAACTGCTAGTGCAGTAAACAGGTAAGAGCACTAAAAGTGTAATTTTTAGGAATTTCTGGAAGACAAATGCAGGCTAGGTTGGGAATAAGAAGGCCCTGGGTATCTCGACCTTGTGGGAAGTTCCCACACTTTCACAAGTTTACTTCTAAAAACCATATCAATTTATTATTGATGAAAAAATATTGTCATGTTTTACATAGGGGAAGGAAAAGTAACTATTTTGAAATGTTGGTAGAAAACTGGCACATTAAAGTCAAGAAAACTCACAATTAGAAGAGACAAATCAGGCATCAAGACCAGACTCAAGAATAAAGACTTTGATATTACTATGATTAATATGTTAAAGACTCTACTGGGTAAAGTAGACAATGTGGATAAACAGATGGATAATGTAAGCAGTCACCACTGCACTGAACATGGTCATCTCTCACCACTGCTGTTTGTCATCATACCAGAAGTCAGCCATTGAGTAAGACAATGAAACACATAATAAAAGGTACTATAAAGTGATCAAACCAGTCAATCCCAAAGGAAGTCAACCTGAATATTGATTGGAACAATCTCCAATACTTTGACCATCTGATGCAAACAGCTGATTCATTGAAAGAGACCCTGATGCCAGAGAAGACTGAAGGCAAATGGAGAAGGAGGCAGCAGAGGATGAGATGGTTAGATAACATCACAAATTAAGTGAACATGAATTTGAGCAAACTCTGGGAGATAGTGAAGGACAGGGGAGCCTGGAGTGCTGCAGTCCATGGGTTGCAAAGAGTCAGACATGACTTAGCAGCTGAACAACAGCAATCTTTGTTTACATGACTATAATCAGAGTACATGACTATAATCCAAAATAATCTAAAATCATTATCAATAACAACAGCAGTGTCTTGGAGCAAATAAGTTAGTATAGAAAGGTTGCAAGTTACAAGGTTCATATGCAAAGGACATTTTCTAATCTTGTAGCAAGGAACAAACAATTGAAAAATGTTCAGTAGCACAAATTATAGAAAATGAGTTACCAAGCTATGAAAAGACATGAAGGGGGGGAAAAATGTACTTCTGAGTGGAGGATGACAATCTGAAAAGGATGTAGGCTGAATGCTTCAAATTATATGATATTCTGCAAAAGGTAAAATTAAAGCAACAGTAAGAAATCCTTTATCACCAGGGTTTTGGGGAGGAAATTTGAAAGTGAGATATACAGGATCTTTTTTAAGGTAGTGAAAGTATTCTGTGTTGCATGGTAATCATGATACTTGACATCATTCATTTTTCAAGAAACCCATTGAATTTCACATCACAAAGAGAAACGATGTAAGTAAATTAAAAACAAAAACAAAACTTGTTAAAAGGTTTGGGGCATCCCAGGAAAAAAGGCAGATAGATTGACAACAGAATTTCTCAGCTTTACAAATGTATGAAACAACCTCAGCAAAGCCTGCAGAAGGAAAAGCAGTGACCATAAGTAACTTTAGAAATAAGTGAAGCACAAGACTAAAGATAAAATAGAACCGGGTATAAGCACTGCATTCTAGTTAATGAAGGTTTTCCTGCAGGGGTACAGGCTCATCCCACTATCTAAGTTCACTGAAATTGAATCTTCATGTAGATGGGTGGTGGGATAGTGGGTGTCAGGCTTCTCAGTATTGGAATGGGAGTTTACAGAAATGCAAAGGGAGAAGTTAGAATCAACCATGTGGTAAGATACTGGAGTTGCAGGCTTTAGCATAAAACTGTGTTTAGTATAAATGGATACATATGGTAACATATGGAAATTTTTCATAGAAATGTATATATGTGTGGGTTTGTATATGGCCATATATTTCTTTGCTTACCATGCAGAAAGAACCTAAAAGAAATGACACCTCAGTAGCAATGAGCATAGCTAGTGCCCAGTTCTTGGTTTTTAATACCATTCTTCAATAAAAGAAACCAAGATTCCTTGAAGAAATGGCTGCTTTTAGGACTTTGGTAGTGCTCAATCAGATAAACCTACATTGATGTGAATGTATGCAAAGGACACAAAAGGAAATTGAAGGTCCAAACAAGTTGAGTGACACAGTAAATGAGGTATTATTGGATTTCAATCTAACATTTACAATAAATATCCATATGTTCATATAGATTATGATTAATAATATATAAATTAATAAATAGGAGAGAAGATTAATCTATTATGCAGACAAGCTCAAAATGAATTATGTAGATAATCCAGTCAAAGGCACAGTGCACAATTTTTTTATTCCTTAAGTGTCAGTTTTGAATAGGGCATCCTTCCAAAGAGTATAGAATGGATAAAGGTGAGAAAAGAGTAACTGTACAGAGAAGACACCTGACAAACACTCCTTCAGCCAGGTGACTCAAGTTAACATCAAGTACCACAAATAATGTTGATTGTATGGTTCTTTGATATGGTACAATGAAAAAGGCAATTTAACTCTGTGATCTTTCACACAAACACCTATAACCTCAGTGTAATCAAAAAGAAAAACATAAAAATTACAATGGAGAGGGTTCCTAAAATACACTTGAGTGGTACTCCTCAAAATTATCAAGGTCTTCAAACACGTGGAAAGTTCAAGCAAGTGTCACATCTAAGAGAAGCATAAATAGGCATGATAACTAAATGTCATTGTGGCATCCTGGATTAGTTCCTAAGACAGGAAAAGGATATTAAGTACAAGCAAAGGTAAGCTAAATAAACTGTGGACTTAGTGTATCAATACTGATTCATTAATCTTAATAAAATAACCAGATTTATGCAACTTGTTAATAACAGTTAAAATTTTGTGCAGCAGCTATAGGGGCACTTTGAATTATTTGCTCATTTTTAAGTTTTTATTTTATATTGGAGTATAGATGATTATATATTCTTTTGTTATGCAAATCCAAAAATTTTCTACAAAATAAAGTCTATTAGCAAATCAATCAATCAATCAAATACTTTATTGACTTAGAATAAAAGTTATGTGAAGTAAAAAGACTATATATGATACCTGAATTAGGAGGACAGTTTTGGGGTAAAGATGAAGGGAAACTCTTGGAAGGGAGAAATGCCATGTTCTGAAATGCATGTGATTCCCTATGACATACCACCAGGTGAGGGTCTTTCCCTTCACAGAGGAAAGAATTCACGAGAAAGCGGGGGTAAAGCAAAAGCAAGTGTATTTAGAAACATACACACTTCATGGGAAGAATGAGAACCATCTCAGAAAGTGAGAGCAGCCCCAGGGGTTATGGGACTGAGTTTTTATCAAGCTGGGTAATTTCATACACTAAAGTGTGAGAGGAATAGTCTTGCTATTTCCTGGAAAGAATGGGAATTTTCAGGAACTGGGCCATTGCCCACCTTTGGCCCTTCATGGTCAGTCCCAGAACTGCCATGGCACCTGTCATAACACGAGGGAAGTGATTTTCAATATCATAGTGAAGGTCTAAGGAGGGACTTCCCTGCCAGTCCAGTGGTTAAGAATCCACAATTCTACTGCTGGGAGCATAGGTTAAATCCCTGATCCTGGAACTAAGATCCTGCATGCCATGTGGTGTAGTCAAAAAAGTAAATAAATTAAAACACCTCTCTGAGCTTCCAAGATACCCTTCTTTTCTGTATTATTAAAAAAAAAAAAAAAAGTATGATGAGCAGGCCATCCTGGATGCATCTTGGGTGTAGCCAATTCTAGCCGTTTTTTGTTGTATCCTGTTTTTCTCAATGGCTGTGTCTCTCTCATTATTTTAGTGGTTGTGCCCTGACCCCTTCCTTCCTGTCTCCAAAGGAGCATGGAGAAAATCCTGGTTCATTCAGTGATCCAGTGAACTCACAGTGGGGCGATGCACAATTTAACAGAAAAACAAATGCAGAATTTTGGTATATCTTCTGCACTGTGTTCATGTTTAAATGGCCAGTCAATGATAAGAACTTTTTTTTTTCTTTTTTTTAGTAAAATAACTCTTACCTAACCAGAGTATTTGTTGTTGTTCAGTCGCTAAATTTTATCTGACTTTTTGCGATTCCATAGACTGCAGTATACCAGGCTTCCCTGTCCTTTACTACCTCCTGATGTTTGCTCAAACTCAAGTCCATCATTGAGTCAGTGATGCTTGGGAAATAGAAAAAAAAAAAAAAAAAAGATATATGTGTGTGAGAGAAGAAGGAGGAGAGTGGGGGTGTGGACATTTACCTCAAGACTCACTGAGCAATTATTCAAATGTAAAGAGTTGTCAGCTGGCCATTCCTTTCAGAGAGGTTTGCATTCTTTAGTGCTCAAAGCTCTTTTCTCACTAAGCTAAGCAGGAAGCAACACTTGGCAGAGACCCACTGCCACTGGACTAGGGGATACAATTTTTCTCATTTCCAATCACACATCTTTGTTCCCGGGAGCTTTTGGTATTCTCCACTGAAGGTGCTGCTCTCAGCATCAACACACAGATTCAAGTCATACCTGCCGTCTGACTGGGCTGGAAGTGAGGAAAGGCTTCGTTACAGCATCAACAAGAAAACTCTGTTGATTCAGACCAGGGAAACTTCCCTTGAAAACAAGGGCTAATATACCTGTTAATTCACTTCAGTCATTTTTTTTTATTTTTTAATATAAATTTATTTATTTTAATTGGAAGTTAATTACTTTACAATTTTGTACTGGTTTTGCCATACATCAACATGAATCTGCCACAGGTTTAATGTGAATTATGCCATTGCTTGAGTTTCTAACTCATGAAGATGTTTATTAATCTATAAATTAATGAAATAGAGGTTTTATTTTAGCATGAACTTTGCAATCTATTTCTGGTATGTATAACCAAGTGGTTTTGAGTCCTGTGTTCCCTCCTATGGGGAAAGTTAGTCTAGCCTAACCTTTAAGTAAATTCAGTTCTAATTCAGTCTCTAATGATATTCTATTATCCTTGAGGAATACATTTTTTTTTTAATTTAAGCCAAAATTTTGAAGAAACAACCATGAAGAAACAAACAAGAAGGAAAAATTCATTTAATGAATAATGTCATTAATGTGCTAGTCATTTTGACAATTTCTTACTTTATTTTCCCTCAATCTGATTGATAATTATAAATTACCCCTAGTTTTACAAAAATGAGAGTCTTTCTGAGTTAGTAGGTCAGAAAATGGCAGAGGTCACTTTCTGACCTATTTAAAATAGTCTGATTAAGGTCTCCAAAGCCCACATTATTTCCAACATGTCTTTCTATAAAATGGTTGATTTTTTATTTCTCAGAAAAGAAATATTATCCCTTTCATCAATTATAAATAGAGAAATTTTAATTATTTTCTTTTAGTAGACTATGACTAGTAAATCGAGCTGTGATGAGAGGTTTAAACAAGATTGGATTATGTGGAATGCTCAAATGTCTCTGTATCATGGCCTGTTCCGTGTGGTGCCACAGAAACTGAGAGAGATACCCAAAATGTTTGCTTGACTCAGACCCCAGAGATGTTCCTGGAAACAGACATACAATTGATAATTATGTTTGAAAAAATTGCAAATTTTCCTTATTTATTGATGACATATTATATTAGGATATTGGAAGGTCTCTCAAATTGAGTGAAATTGCCTGTTCAGTTAGGATGACCTAAGTTTTGCTTAGGTTTTCCAGGTAGTCCAAGTTCTTTTCAGTGGTAAAGAACCCATTTCCCAATGCAGGAGACTTAAGAGACACAGGTCCAATCCCTGGGTTGGGAAGATCCCCTGGAGGAGAAAGTGAAGACTCTCTCCAGTATTCTTGCCTGGAGAGTTCCATGGACAGAGGAGCCTGGTGAGCTATAGTCCATAAGGTTGCAAAGACTGAAGCAACTTGGCACACACACACACAAGCTTTACTTATTTGTCATAAAGTTCATTCACTGAGAAGTACTGTCAGCAGCCCAGAAAAGTCAACATTTTATCATAAACTGAGGAATACAGAAGTAGTCTACCTTCTAACTGGAGCCTGGAATCATGTTTCTTGAGTTTGGTGAATATTATGTGTGAGACTATCAGAGCTCTGCTTAGACTCCTATTTGCTTTTTCTCTTGTGATTATTAACTCGAATTCCAAAAGAAAGCAAACCAGTTTCGACTTGTTTTTAAAGAACTAAAAATTAATAGATTACATTTTTAAAGTTCTCCACAGTGAATAAAAAAGTTATATAATGAGACCTGTTTGCCCACGGACTTCTCTGCTGACTTGTGAGCTCAGGGAGCCTCATTTTATATTATATCTTAATCTCAGGTTCACTTCCTGCATCTACCAATATGCACAGTGAATACTGACTGAAAACATTAATATGAGAAATACTTTCATGAGCTTTCTGAATTCTTTTCTAACTTGTTTCAAAACTCTTCTTCACTAAAGAATGCTTCAGGGAGGGAAAAAAATTAATATATATATATATATATATATATCAACAAACTCATTCAGTGTGCATCATAATTAATTAGATATCTTATTTAGTTGTAATGCTATCTAAATCTTTAGATTTAGGAGAAAAACATTTTAAAAAATAACTTTTAGAAATATGTGCTTAGAACAGTTTCAATTACAGGACCATTAAAAGTCACTTATATTGTTTTAAAAACTACTGAAGAAGGTGGTGCAGTGATTAAAAAAAAAAAAAAAATTCTGCCTACCAGTGCTAGAGATACAGGTTTGATCCCTGGGTAGAGAAGATCCCCTGGAGGAGGAAATGGCAACCTGCTCCAGTATTCTTGCCTAGAACATTCCATGTACAAAGGAACTTGGCAGGCTACAGTCCATGGAGTTGAAAGAGCTGGACGTGACTGAGCAACTGAGCACACCCACACACAAATGCATTGTCAACTAATATAAAAGCTTGCAACATTAAAAATAAAAATCTGATGTCTTTTAAGATTAAATGCCACTTTAAAGGATCTTTAAAATTATTAATTGCTATTAATTTATATATTTGAAGCTCTATTTAGAAGCAAGCACAGCTAACAGAAATGACAGAATGATCTTGGTTCATTTCCAAGGCAAAACATTCAATATTACAGTAATCTAAGTTTATGTCCCAAACACTAATGCTGAAGAAGCAGATGCTGAACGTTTCTATGAAGACCAACATGAGCTTCTAGAGCTAACACCAAAAAAAAAAAAAAAAAAAAAAGTCCTTTTTATCATAGGGGATAGGAATTCAAAAATAAGGAGTCAAGAGGTATCTGGAGTAACAGGCAAATTTGACCTTGGAGTACAAAATGAAGCATGGAATAGACTAACAGAGTTTTAATAAGAGAAAACACTGGTCATAGCAAACACTCTCTTGAAACAACACAAGAGAAGACTCTACACATGGACATCTCTGTATGGCCAACAATGAAATCAGGTTGATTGATATTCTTTGCAACCAAAGATGGACAGGCTCAATACAGTCAGAAAAACAAGACATTTAGATGTGACTGTGACTCAGAACACAAATGCCTTATTCAAAAAATCAGACTTAAATTGAGGAAAGTAGGGAAGACCACTAGGCCATTTATGAATGACCTAAATCAAATCCCTTGCAATTATACAGTGGAAGTAACACAAATAGTTTCAAGGGGTTAGACATGATAGCCAGAGTGCATGAAGAACTATGGATGGAGGTTTGTAACATTGTACAGGAGGTGGTGATCAAAACCATCGCCAAGAAAAAGAAATGCAAAAAGGCAAAATGCTTGTCTAAGGAGGCCTTACAAATAACTGAGAAAAGAGAAGTGAAAGGCAGAGAAGAAAAGGAAAGATATACACATCTGAATGCAGAGTTACAAAGAATAGTAATGAGAGATGAGAAAGCCTTCCTAAGTGAATAATACAAAGAAACAGAGGGAAAAAATAGAATAGAAATGACTAGACATCTCTTCAAGAAAATTACAAATACAAAGGGAAAATTTTATGCACAGAAAGGTACAAGAAGGAACAGAAACTGTATGGACCTGACAGAAGCAGAATTTATTAAGAAGAGGTGGCAAGAATACACAGAAGAACCATATGAAAAAGATCTTCATGACCCAGGTAACCATGATAGTGTGATAACTCACCTAGAGTCAGACATCCTGGAGTGTGAAGTCAAATGGGCCTTAGGAGGTATTACTACAAAAAGAAAAAAAAAAAAAAAAAAGGCTAATGAACGTGACGGA
The DNA here is from genome assembly GCF_014754425.2 of Oryx dammah. Taxonomy (NCBI): domain Eukaryota; kingdom Metazoa; phylum Chordata; class Mammalia; order Artiodactyla; family Bovidae; genus Oryx; species Oryx dammah. The sequence continues at coordinate 2,897,591 of NW_024070202.1, read as the reverse complement.
TTCCAGCTGCAGCTGAGCTATTTCAAATCCTAAAAGATGATGCTGTTAAAATGCTGAACTCAAGTGCCAGAAAATTTGGAAAACTCAGCAGTGGCCACAGGACTGGAAAAGGCCAGTTTTCATTTCAATCCTAAAGAAGGACAGTGCCAAAGAGTGTTCAAACTACCCCAAATTATACTCATTTCACATAAGAGCAAGGTCATGCACAAAATCCTCTAAGTTAGGCTATAACATTATATGTCAAGATCTACAAAGTTGCTTTAGAAAAGGCATAGGAAGCAGAGACCAAGTTGCCAACATCTGTTGGATCATGGAAAAAGCAAGAGAATTAAAAAAATAAAAATAAAAAAATAAAGTAAAAGTGTGACAAACTTCTTTTGTTGATTGTTGATACTTTAGTATTAATGAGTCAAAGTTTATACCATTCTAATAAAGTAAACTATTCTATGTAAATCTGATTACCTAACTTTTTTAGATTTCTTCTGCAACTCAATACTTTTTTTTGCAAATATGAGTGCACATGTGCACATGTATGTTTGTGCTTGTGTGTATGCATTTTTAATTTGAATGAATTTCTCTTTTCAAAAATTTTTACCATTTCTGTTATTCACTTCATGTTAATAATATATTTATATTTATTTCAAACAATTATATATTAAGTATCAAGTTCATAGTTTTATTTCATATTTTGTGTTTACTTGATTTATTTTCTATTTTTCAACTTATGTTTGATTGATAGAAATTTTCTGTATCCAAACTTCATTCTCCTTATGGACAGTTATAAATGGAGAATTATAGAAGTTATAAATTATATTTTATAATCATGTGATTATTATTAAGTTTTTAAAATACATACAATATTCTTAAAGCAATATGTAAAATTATTTGACAATTGTAACTTTAAGAATCTGCTTGCCAATGCAGGAAGGGCAAGAAATGTGAGTTTGAACCCTGGTTCTGGAAGATCCCCTGGAGTAGGAAATGGCAACCTGCTTCAGTGTTCTTACCTGGAAAATTCCATGGACAGAGGAACTTGGCAGGTTCATCGGGTTGCAAAGAGTTTGAGTGGAATGAAAAACTGAGCACACACACACACATAACACTCATGAGAATTACATTAGTATTTTAATTATCCAACTTAAGCATTCATTTGAGTATTTGTTTCAACCCTGATTTCTACCACTGTTACTCTATCATTCTAACCACCTAAATTTTAAATTTGTTCATTTTTTATCCCAACCTAGATACTTTGCAAACTTTTTTTCTTTTTTCCTCTTTTATTATTTATTATTACTTTCTTTAAAATATTATATTGTTTTTGCCATATATCAACATGAATCGGCCGCGGGTGTACACATGTTCCCCAACCTGAACCCGCCCCACCTCCCTTCCCCACACCATCCCTCTGGGTCATCCCAGTGCACCAGCCTCAAGCATTCTATATCATGCATTGAACCTGGACTGGCAATTAGTTTCTTACATGATAGTATACATGTTTCAATGCCATTCTCCCAAATCATCCCACACTCTCCCTCTCCCACAGAGTCCAAAGACTGTTCTGTACATCTGTGTCTCTTTTGCTGTCTCACATACAGGGTTATCATTGCCATCTTTCTAAATTCCAGATATATATGCCTTAGTATACTGTATTGGTGATTTTCTTTCTGGCTTGCTTCATTCTGTATAATCGGCTCCAGTTTCATCCACCACATTAAAACTGAATCAAATGCATTCTTTTTAATGGCTGAGTAATACTCCATTGTGTATATGTACCACTGTTTTCTTATTCATTGGTGTGCTGATGGACATCTAGGTTGCTTCCATGTCCTGGCTATTATAAACAGTGTTGTGATGAACACTGGGGTACACGTGTCTCTTTCAATTCTGGTTTCCTCAGTGTGTATGCCCAGCGGTGGGATTGCTGGGTCATAAGGCAGTGCTATTTCCAGCTTTTTAAGGAATCTCCACAGTGTTCTCCATAGTGGCTATACTAGTTTGCATTCCCACCAACAGTGTAAGAGGGTTCCCTTTTCTCCACACCCTCTCCAGCATTTATTGCTTGTAGACTTTTGGATCTCTGCCATTCTGACTGGCATGAAATGGTACCTCATTGTGGTTTTGATTTGCATTTCTCTGAAAATGAGTGATGTTGAGAATCTTTTCATGTGTTTGTTAGCCATCTGTATGTCTTCTTTAAGTCTGAATTTGGTAATAAGGAGTTCATGATCTGAGCCACAGTCAGCTCCTGGTCTTGTTTTTGCTGACTGTATAGAGCTTCTCCATCTTTGGCTGCCAAGAATATAATGAATCTGATTTTGGTGTTGACCACTGGTGATGTTCATGTGTAGAGTCTTCTCTTGTGTTGTTGGAAGAGGGTGTTTGCTATGACCAGTGCATTTTCTTAGCAAACTTCTAGTAGTCTTTGCCCTGCTACATTCTGCATTCCAAGGCCAAATTTGCCTGTTACTCCAGGTGTTCCTTGACTTCCTACTTTTGCATTCCAGGCCCCCATAATGAAAAGGACATCTTTTTTGGGTGTTAGTTCTAAAAGGTCTTGTAGGTCTTCACAGAACTGTTTAACTTCAGCTTCTTCAGCATTACTGGTTGGGGCATAGACTTGGATTGCCGTGATAGTGAATGGTTTGCTTTGGAAGCGAACAGAGATCATTCTGTCATTTTTGAGACTGCATCCAAGTACTGCATTTCAGACTCTTTTGTTGACCATGATGGCTACTCCATTCCTTCTGAGGGATTCCTGCCCACAGTAGTAGATATAGTGTTCATCTGAATTAAATTCACCCATTCCAGTCCATTTTAGTTCACTGATTCCTAGCATGTTGACGTTCACTCTTGCCATCTCTTGTTTGACCACTTCCAATTTGCCTTGATTCATGGACCTGACATTCCAGGTTCCTATGCAATATTGCTCTTTACAGCATCTGACCTTGCTTCTATTACCAGTAACATTGACAGCTGGGTATTGTTTGTGCTTTGGCTCCATTCCTTCACCCTTTCTGGAGTTATTTCTCCACTGATCTCCAGTAGCATATTGGGCACCCAGGTCAAGTAAAATGGCTGTCTGGGGAGGACTTACAAATAGCTCTGAAAAGAAGAGAGGTGAAAAACAAAGGAGAAAAGGAAAGATATAAGCATCTGAATGCAGAGTTCCAAAGAATAGCAAGAAGAGATAAGAAAGCCTTCTTTAGTGATCAATACAAAGAAATAGAGGAAAAGAACAGAACGGGAAAAACTAGAGATCTCTTCAAGAAAATTAGAGATACCAAGGGAGCATTTCATGCAAAGATGGGCTCAATAAAGGACAGAAATGGTCTGGACCTAAGAGAAGCAGAAGATATTAAGAAGAGGTGGCAAGAAGAAACAGGAGAACTGTACAAAAAAGATCTTCACGACTCAGATAATCATGGTGGTGTAATCACTCATTTAATCCAAACATCCTGGAATGTGAAGTCAAGTGGGCCTTAGAAAGCATCACTATGAACAAAGCTAGTGGAGGTGATGGAATTCCAGTTGAGCTGTTTTAAATCCTGAAAGATGATGCAGTGAAAGTGCTGCACTCAATATGCCAGGAAATTTCAAAAACTCAGTATTGGCCACAGGACTGGAAAAGGTCAGTTTTATTATAATCCCAAAGAAAGGCAATTACAAAGAATGCTCAAATTACCACACAATTGCTTTCATCTCACATGCTGGTAAAGTAATGCTCAAAATTCTCCAAGCCAGGCTTCAGCAATACTTGAACCATGAACTTCCACATATTTCAGCTGGTTTTAGAAACCAGAGATCAAATTGCCAATATCTGCTAGATCATGGAAAAAGCAAAAGAGTTCCAGAAAAACATTTATTTCTGCTTTATTGACTATGACAAAGCCTTTGACTGTGTGAATCACAATAAACCATGGAAAATTCTGAGAGAGATGAGAATACCAGACCACCTAACCTGCCTCTTGAGAAATCTGTATGCAGGTCAGGAAGCAACAGTTAGAACTGGACATGGAACAACAGACTGGTTCCAAATAGGAAAAGGAGTACATCAAGGCTGTATATTGTCACCCTGCTTATTTAACTTCTATGCAGAGTACATCATGAGAAACGCGGGGCTGGAAGAAGAACAAGCTGGAATCAAGATTGCTGGGAGAAATATCAATAACTTCAGATATGCAGATGACACCACCCTTATGGCAGAAAGTGAAGAGGACCTAAAAAGCCTCTTGATGAAAGTGAAAGAGGAGAGTGAAAAAGTTGGCTTAAAGCTCAACATTCAGAAAACGAAGATCATGGCATCTGGTCCCATCACTTCATGGGAAATAGATGGGGAAACTGTAGAAACAGTGTCAGACTTTATTTTGGGAGGCTCCAAAATCACTGCAGATGGTGACTGCAGCCATGAAATTAAAAGACGCTTACTCCTTGGAAGAAAAGTTATGACCAACCTAGATAGCATATTCAAAAGCTGAGACATTTCTTTGACGACTAAGGTCTGTCCAGTCAAGGCTATGATTTTTCCTGTGGTCATGTATGGATGTGAGAGTTGGACTGTGAAGAAGGCTGATTGCTGAAGAATTGATGCTTTTGAACTGTGGTGTTTGAGAAAACGGTTGAGAGTCCCTTGGACTGCAAGGAGATCCAACCAATCCATTCTCAAGGAAATCAGCCGTGGGATTTCTTTGGAAGGAATGATGCTAAAGATGAAATTCCAGTACTTTGGCCACCTCATGCAAAGAGTTAACCCATTGGAAAAGACTCTGATGTTGGGGGTGATTGGTGGCAGGAGGAGAATGGGACATAGTGGATGAGATGGCTGTATGGCATCACTTAGTTGATGGACGTGAGTCTGAGTGAACTCTGGGAGTTGGTGATAGACAGGGAAGCCTGGCATGCTGCTATTCATGGGGTCGCAAATACTCGGACATGACTCAGTGACTGAACTGATGTCTTTTTTGGAGAAAAGCCTATTTAGTTCTTTGGCCCATTTTTGGATTGAGTCGTTTAGTTTTCTGGAATTGAGCTGCAGAAGTTACTTGTATATTTTTGAGATTAGTTGTTTGTCAGTTGCTTCATTTGCTATTATTTTCTCCCATTCCGAAGGCTGTCTTTTCACCTTGCTTATTGTTTTGTTTGTTGTGAAGAAGCTTTTAATTTTTATTAGGTCCCATTTGTTTATTTTTGCTTTTATTTCCAGTATTCTGGGAGGTGGGTCATAGAGGATCCTGCTGTGTTTTATGTCGGAGAGTGTTTTGCCTATGTTCTCCTCTAGGAGTTTTATAGTTTCTGGTTTTACGTTTAGATCATTAATCCTTTTGAGTTTATTTTTGTGTATGGTGCTAGAAAGTGATCTAGTTTCATTCTTTTACAAGTGGTAGACCAGTTTTCCCAACACCACTTGTTAAAGAGATTGTCTTTAATCCATTGTATATTCTTGCCTCCTTTGTCAAAGATAAGGTTTCCATAGGTGTGTGGATTTATCTCTGGGCTTTCTATTTTGTTCCATTGATCTATATTTGTGTCTTTGTGCCAGTATCATACTGTCTTGATGACTGTGGCTTTATAGTAGAGCCTGAAGTCAGTCAGGTTGATTCCTCCAGTTCCATTCTTCTTTCTCAAGATTGCTTTGGCTATTTGAGTTTTTTTTTGTATTTCCATACAAATTGTGAAATTATTTGTTCTAGCTCTGTGAAAAATACCGCTGGTAGCTTGATAGGGATTGCATTGAATCTGTAGATTGCTTTGAGTAGTATACTCATGTTCACTATGTTGATTCTTCTGATCCATGAACATGGTATATTTCTCCTATTAGTGTCCTCCTTGATTTCTTTCACCAGTGTTTTATAGTTTTCTATATATAAGTCTGTAGTTTCTTTAGGTAGATATAATCCTAAGTATTTTATTCTTTTTGTTTCAGTTCTGAGTGATATTGTTTCCTTAATTTTTTTGTCTATTTTCTCATTATTAATTTATAGGAATGCAAGGGATTTCTGTGTGGTGATTTTATATCCTGTAACTTTTCTATATTCATTGGTTAACTCTAGTAATTTTTGATGTAATTTCCTCAATTCTTCTGAAAATACTTGATTTTCCTATAAGTACAGAATGATAACCAGGAAGATTTATAAATGTTCTTGCTTTTAAACTCATTGAGTTAAAGTCATTTTATGAGTTGTTAAATTCATATAACCCATATTATTGAACTGGGATATCTGTTGACAGCCCACTAGTCATTCTTTTTAGTTAATCTATATATTTTTTCTCTCCAGTAGCTATCATGATTATATCTTTACCTCTGATATTTCACAGTTTTCTCTAAAATATATCTACCTTTAGATTTACTTTGTTTGTGGTTTATATATGTATATGACTTTTCAAATCCTACTCCCCTGTTCCATTCTAAAAATATATATATCAAAAGTTATTATTTCTTTTCTCTATTTCCAAACTTTTCTGCTGATACAACTCCACCTGGGACCCTACTGTGATATCTTGATTTATCATTTTAATTTCTTTAACTGCTTTCACATGTTTTTATCTTTTTCTTTCATAGAGAGCTATACTCTGGGTATGTTAGTTATTGCAATATGTCAATTTAATATATTGCATATTACTAGTTTTTTACATCAATACTACTAATTTCTACCATAAATTCTAATTTTAGTACAGATTATTTGTTTCATGTGATATTTCCTTTTTTTGTTTGTTTTCTCCATCCTGTTTACAGTTTCCATCATTTTTTACACTTTTAATGTTGTTTTCTTCCATTTTCCCCAACTCTATCTAGTTTTTAATATGTAAATAAATGTTAACAAATTTTGAACGGTAAATGTATATTACTTTTGTTGCTTTATTGCTTAAAATGTTGACTTTTTAGTGAGTTCCAAGTTAGAAATCATAGTGCCATTTTAAATTTTCATTTCAATTTTTATATTTCTAAGCAATTTATCTTTCCTAATTCCACTGACTGGTATCTCTAGAATATTGTTACATTTTTCAAGGTTTTCTTGAATTTATTTGGAAATAAATTTTTATTGGGTAAAAAATTTCTTGAATTGAATGTGATGTTGGTTAAGGGTATCTTTTTAATATCCTGTTAGTAAACTTTGCCAATATTTTACTTAAGACTTTTACATCCATCTACTTAAGCTATATTGATCTGCAGTATTGTTTTTCTTTCTGAAGTATATTTGAGGTTTATTACCAATATTATAACTTCAAAAAATAATTTGGAAGTTTTACATTATTGATAAATTGTGGAACACTGAATAACAGTGTCATAAACAATTTTATGAAAATTTGGAAGATATAGAACAATTTCTGGAACTAACTGTGCTCTGGAGAAATACATTAAGCATTTGCCTTCCAAATAAGTTTTTTCTACTTCACTTAGATCAGTTAGAAGATTTGCATTTCACCATGACACTATTATTTGATTCACATTTTCAGATGTAGTTGTACACATAAGAAATTCATTTTTACTATTTTCATTAATTTCTCCTTCAATACATTTATTTTTCATATGTGGCTCTTTTCTCATTTTCCACTAATATATTGAATTAAATTTGTCATTTTCCTTTCATTTTTATTGACATATGAAATAAACCAATACATTTTCCTCTGGGAAAAGCTTTACTTGGTTTCTATAGGGTATTCTATATGAGATTATTGTTTTTATTATTAACATTTATACATATTTCATAATGTTTTGATTTGACTATTAACTGACTATTAAGAAAAGCTTTATATAGTATGTGTGATTTATGCGGTGGATTGTTATTCAGTTTAGTTAATCTTAAATATGGGAAACTTCCTGAAGTATTAGCTTTTGTTAATGAACTTTTTTAATCCTCAATGTCAATTTTTGTGACTGTTCTGTGTTGCAATCTAGGATTTCACAATACATTTTTTCATGGGTTGTTATATATTGTACTATTAATAAGATCTAATTTATTCTTAGTAGTTTTCTCCTTATCATTAAATAGAAAAGTAATATTTTATCAAGTAGATTGGTAGAAAAAAAAATTTTCCAACTACCAAAATTTTGTTGAAATTATTTTTGACTTAACTATAGTGTGCAGTTTGATATTTACAGTATTCATCTCTCACTCTTAATTTGGTGTTAATGTTGTCATTACAGACTATTCTTCTTTATTCCATTTGATGTATTTCCTGACACCTGAATGAAGCTATTTTTTAAGAGTACTATGAAGTTTCCCTTTTTAATACTTGAGATTAGCAGTTTTAATTGTATTGACATAGAATCTAAGCTTTGATTAACTCCATTATAATATTTTATTGTATGGTTTTATAGCTAGTTTACTTTAAAAATTTACTATAATACTTTGTTCATTTATTTTTTACTAAATGTGCCTTATATGTGCCTTAATTTCCATTTCTTCATCTAGAAATTGGAAGATTTGTTCAAACAAAATATGTGCAAATGTTCAAAGTTTTTAACTATCTAACATTTAGAACATTGACAATAATTTCTTATTGTGTGTGTGTGTGTGCTCAGTCATATCCAAGTCTTTGTGGCTGCATGGACTATATCCTATGGAATATTCCAGGCAAGAGTAATGGAGTGGGTTACTATTTCCTTCTCCAGGGGATCTTCCAGACTCAAGGATGGAACCATGTCTCCTGTGGCTCATGCTTTGGCAGGCAGATTCTTCACCAATACTCCACCAACATAAATTTCTTATTGTAAACTGAAGCAAATTTGTGATTTTGGGAAAATAATGTTTAAATATCTTCTCAACTATTGGTGTCAATTTTCAAATAGTTATTGTACTAAGGCACTACTATAAATAAACTAAAAAGAGGGAGTGATAGTTTTGTATAGCATAGTGTGTAAACTTTGCTTAAAACTGGGAAAGTAAGACAAAAATGGAAAGTGTAAAAGAAAAAAAAATAATATCCAAAAAATATAAAGAAAGAGATTCATATGCTCATTTTTTAAATAGTGGGGGAAAAAAAAGAAAACGTTTTAATTTTTTTTAATTTAAATTTTATTTTTTTACTTTAAAATACTGTATTAGTTTTGCCATACATTGACATGCATCCACCACAGGTGTACATGAGTTCCCAACCCTGAAGCCTCCTCCCACCACTCTCCCCATATCATCTCTCTGGGTCATCCTAGTGCATCAGCCCCAAGCATCCTGTATCCTGTATCAAACCTAGACTAACGATTCATTTCTTACACGATAGTATACATGTTTCAATGCCATTCTCCCAAATCTTCCCACCCTCTCCCTCTCCCTCAGAGTCCAAAAGTCTGTTCTTTACATCTGTGTCTCTTTTGCTGTCTCGCATATAGGGTCATCATTACCATCTTTCTAAATTTCATATATATGTGTTAGTATACTGTATTGGTGTTTTTCTTTCTGGCTTACTTCACTCTGTATAATCGGCTCCAGTTTCATCCACCTCATTAGAATGATTCAAATGTATTCTTTTTAATGGCTGAGTAATACTCCATTGTGTATATGTACCACAGCTTTCTTATCCATTCATCTGCTGATGGACATCTAGGTTGCTTCCATGTTCTGGCTATTATAAACAGTTCTGTGATGAACATTGGGGTACACGTGTCTCTTTCAATTCTGGTTTCCTCAGTGTGTATGCCCAGCAGTGGGATTGCTGGGTCATAAGGCAGTTCTATTTGTAGTTTTTTAAGGAATCTCCACAGTGTTCTCCATAGTGGCTGTACTAGTTTGCATTAACACCACCAGTGGAAGAGGGTTCCCTTTTCTCCACACCCTCTCCAGCATTTATTGTTTGTAGACTTTTGGATAACAGCCATTCTGACTGGTGTGAAATTTTACCTCATTGTGGTTTTGATTTGCATTTCTCTGATAATGAGTAATGTTGAGCATCTTTTCATGTGTTTGTTAGCCATCTGTATGTCTTCTTTGGAGAAATGTCTATTTAGTTCTTTGGCCCATTTTTGGATTGGGTCATTTATTTTTCTGGAATTGAGCTTCAGAAGTTACTTGTATATTTTTGAGATTAGTTGTTTGTCAGTTGCTTCATTTGCTATTGTTTTCTCCCATTCCGAAGGCTGTCTTTTCACCTTGCTTATAGTTTTGTTTGTTGTGAAGAAGCTTTTAATTTTTATTAGGTCCCGTTTGTTTATTTTTGCTTTTATTTCCAGTATTCTGGGAGGTGGGTCATAGAGGATCCTGCTGTGTTTTATGTCGGAGAGTGTTTTGCCTATGTTCTCCTCTAGGAGTTTTATAGTTTCTGGTTTTACGTTTAGATCATTAATCCTTTTGAGTTTATTTTTGTGTATGGTGCTAGAAAGTGATCTAGTTTCATTCTTTTACAAGTGGTAGACAAGTTTTCCCAACACCACTTGTTAAAGAGATTGTCTTTAATCCATTGTATATTCTTGCCTCCTTTGTCGAAGATAAAGTGTCCATAGGTTTGTGGATTTATCTCTGGGCTTTCTATTTTGTTCCATTGATCTATATTTGTGTCTTTGTGCCAGTACCATACTGTCTTGATGACTGTGGCTTGTAGTAAAACCTGAAGTCAGGCAGGTTGATTCCTCCAGTTCCATTCTTCTTTCTCAAGATTGCTTTAGCTATTTGAGGTTTTTTTGTATTTCCATACAAATTGTGAAATTATTTGTTCTAGCTCTGTGAAAAATACCGCTGGTAGCTTGATAGGGATTGCATTGAATCTGTAGATTGCTTTGAGTAGTATACTCATGTTCACTATATTGATTCTTCTCATCCATGAACATGGTATATTTCTCCATTTATTAGTGTCCTCTTTGATTTCTTTCATCACAACCTGACAAAGATGCCACAGGGAAAGAAAACTACAGCTGATATCACTGACGAACATAGATGCAAAAATCCTTAACAAAATTCTAGCAATCAGAATCCAGAAACACATTAAAAAGATCATACACCATGACCAAGTGGGCTTTTCCCAGGGATGCAAGGATTCTTCAATATCTGCAAATCAATCAATGTAATTCACCACATTAACAAATTGAAAAATAAAAGCCATATGATTATTTCAATAGATGCAGAGAAAGACTCTGACAGAATTCAACATCCATTTATGATAAAACTCTCCATAAAGAAGGAATAGAAGGAACATACCTCAACATAATAAAAGCTATAAAACATTATCCTTAATGGTGAAAAATTGAAAGCATTTCCCCTAAAATCAAGAACAAGACAAGGGTGCTCACTTTCACTGCTACTGTTCAACATAGTTCTGGAAGTTTTGGCCACAGCAATCAGAGCAGAAAAAGAAAACCTTTTAAAATAGCAATAGTAAATGTCTACCTGTACTGGCAAGATTTAAAACATATAATAGTAACAATTATATTTAAATCATTATGTAGCATAATTTTATATTGGAGAATGAGGGAGCCAAAAGAGAAAATAAATTACTCAGTAGAGTAAAATTTCTAAAATAGTTTTCTATTTCTGTGTAACAAATTGCCACAAACTTGGCAGCCAAAAAATATTATTTTAGTTTCTGTAGGTCAGAAATCTGGGCACAGTATTGCTGGATTCTTTGCTCAGAGTCTCACTGGCTGAAATTAAAGTATTAGTAGGGGCTGCATTTCCTTTTGGAACTCACAACCCTTTCCCTAAACCCACTGATTTTTGAGAGAATTTATTTTTTTTTTTTAGATGTGAAGAATGAGACTCATGTTTTCCTGCTAGTTATTGGCAGGGACTATATCAGTCCCTAAAGGCTGCCTACACCACCTGACCCCAAAGACAATTCTAACAATGGGTGTTTGCTACTTTCTAGGTAGGCCAGATTATATCTCTTTAAATTCTTTCTTTCTTGCTTTCTTTCTTTCTTTCTTTTTTGTAATCTCTGGGGAAAACACTGTTTTTTGTTTTTGTTTTTTTTTGTTTGTTTGTTTTAATCCTTGGCATGCTGTGTGTCATACAGGATATAAGTTCCCCAAGAACCCGTGCCCCCTGAAACTGTGGAATGTTAACCACTGGACCACCAGGAAGACCTGAAAATACTGCTTTTATAACATTGACCTGATTAAGTGATGTGTACTCAGAATCATCTCCCTTCTGCCATAGTACACAACATAATCAACGAAGTTATATCATATTCACAAGTTTCCACTCTCAAGAGAAGAGGACAGTACAAGGAAGAGGGTTGTTTCAATGTTTCTCATGAGCTATTTGTTTATAAGAGATGACTAAAGTCAATGCCATTGAAAGAAGAATCTGTTACAGTTTCAAAGAGAGAGAAGTACGCCTTGTCACTCAGGGCCACACAGGAAAACACCAAGGTTGGTCAAAAGGCAAATGGGTGAGTGGAAACACAGTCTAGAGCCTTTACTGTGTTTTCTGTGTGAAAGAAGAAGTGAAGTTGGCTAAACAGGTGAGTAGATTAGGATTGTGCTGTTCTTAGTCACTCAGTTGTGTCCAATTCTTTGCAACCCCATGGACTGTAGCCCACCAGGCTCCTCTGTTCATGGGGATTCTCCATGCAAGAATACTGGGGTGAGTTGCTTTGCCCTCCTCCAGGGATTCTTCCCAACCCAAGGATTGAACCCAGGTATCCCACATTGTAGACAGATTCTTTACCATCTGAGCCATCAGGAAGCCCAGGTTTAGGAATAGACAGTTTGAATAATTCTGATGCTCTCTGAACTATAGAGGGGGTCTCTATGCCTTTAGTACCTCACCTTAGAATGACTGGTGGGGGAATAAAGCTAGGAGTGTGAGTTAGACAATAGAGGTGATTGAGGACAGATAGGACTTTGGATTGTTTAACTTGATGTTAAATCATGCCCTCAGGCAAGTTATTTATTAACTCTAAGAATTATTGATAACTATCCCTGGGAGGGGAAACTCTCCTCTGAAAGCAAGCTTACCAAGATGGAAAGCCATGATAATATATAGAATTCAAAAAAAGTGTGATTAATACAGGAGTCTTAGAAATCATCTCAGAATCCCATCTACCAGAATTTCAGGTCAAACTTACCATAGCTTGTTATGATAATAAAAGCAGAGCAACATTGTTAATTGGAAATATTATGAACCAGAAAATGTATCAGTGTGCATTCCTGAGCAAATGCTTTTATTAATCTGAGGTTGAATTTCATTATTTGTAAAAAAAAATATATATATATATATGATAATTGAACATATATCATAAATTTGGTGGAATAAAATGAAAAATAATGTTCTAAGTGCTTACCATAGTATTTTGCACATAGTTTGGCTACAAAATTGTAAATATCATTATCATTATACATTTTATATAAATTTGACTATTCTTAACAGAGCCTTTTTTAATGTCTGTAAATTCCTAAGTTAAGAAAATGGTTGATTTTATTACAGACATGCCTGGACTTGTACCCTTTCTGCTTTTTGAAGTCAATACTGTGGTTTCCAGAATGTCACACTAAGCAATTTTTTTTTTTTTAATATCTAAAACATATGATGTTGCCTTATCAGGAAGGCAGCAGACACCAGAAGACAGATGGACCAGACCAAATGACTGGAGGTTCATGCTACTCTGGGTTAAACTTCTGGACTTGTACTGGGCAAAATAATAGATGAAAGATATATCAGAGGAAGGAAGTGGCTAAAATAAAAGGAAATAGAATTCAGAATCCATGTCTTGAAGAGTTGAAAAGGGCTATCTGATTTTGGTAACCTCCATTGAATGTAGAGGTAGGAAAAGAGAAACAGAAACAGACAATGCCATCCATACACTGGGGTTAAAAAAAAAAGGGGGGGGGGTAAAATCATGAACTGTAGTTATGTCTTGAAAGAACATGATTGTGTTTACCAACACATGTATTAAATATGGAATTAAATATGACAGGAGTGGTGACTAAAAGTATCTTTGCTGGACCAAGTTTAAAATAGCTAGTAGCTCTACCCAGAAGACAGCTCCGAATCTTTGCAAAAAGCACACATATAACTGACCAGTTGAGAAAAACCCAGAATGGGAGCAGATAAGCAAGTAACATCAGAGATGAATCAAACACTTTCCCCCAGTCTCCTACAGAGGCTTCCATGATATCTAAACAATAGCATTTGTGAGATCTCTAGATGACTGTTTAATGAATAAGAAATAAATGTTTATTTTATTAAATCATTGTGGGTTGGACACTGTTTTAGCAGTAGACAGCATGTGATCCAATGGTTTGCCAAAAAAAATAAATAAATAAATAAAAATCACAGAATACAGCTTTAACATGAGTAATTATTTTTTGAAGGCAAGTGTCAAAGTTCAATGTAGACTCTTCCAGTTTCATGGATATGAAGGTTCCTCTGGGTTCCAATGGTAGATTGTATGTGTGTTCAGTTTTGTCTGACTCTTTGCAACCCCATGGTCTGTAGCCTGCCAGCCTTCTCTATTTATGGGATTTTCCAGGCAAGAATCCTGGAGTGGGCTGTCATTTCGTCCTTCAGAGGATCTTTCTGATCAGGGATTAAACCTATGTCTCCTGCATTTCCTGGATTAGCAGGTAGATTCTCTACTACTGAGCCACCTGGGAAGTCAAAAGGTAGATTTCAGTGACAGATTAAAGAAGCTTTATGAAACTGACTCTGATCCTCTATCATCCTACCTCTTTTAATCAAAGAAGTTTAGATTTTGTCTCTTTTATATACTTAGCATTCAAAATATATTAAAGAACAAATACAATCTGAAGAAGACAGAATAGTATTATAATTGCAGTATTGAAAAATTATACATCAAAGATACAATAAAAACACAAATTAGGAAATTAGAAAGAAAGAGTATGCTTACTTATTTCTATCTATAGAGTTTTGCTGTGCTGTCCTAAGTCGCTTTAGTCATGTCTGACTCTTTTTGACTCTATGGACTGTAGCCCACCATGCTCCTCAGTCCATGAGATTCTGACAAGAATACTAGAGTGGGTTGCCATGCCCTCCTCCAGGGGATTTTCTTGACCCAGAGATCTCTTAAGTCTCCTGCATTGGCAGACAGTGTCTTTACCACTAGCACCACGTTGGAAGCCCCATAGAGTTGGAAATCCATGCTATAATTAGATTGATCGGTATCTCACTGTATACAAATAAAATAAGAAACATCACTTTAAATTTAGCTTAATCTTGTTTAAAAATATGAGTAAATTCAGGGTCAGCAAAAATTCTGATCCAGATCAACAATGCAAAGTTTAACTGTGGCAGAAATCTTTGAAAATTCATGAACTTCACACAGAGTAATTGATGGTAGAACAAAACTGATTTAATTACAAATGTCAGTACAATATAATCTGACTTATGGATTATATTTAATTGAAAACAGGCATTTAGAAGGCTTAAGTTAAACTAAATTTTGTTATTTTATACTATATTTCAATGCCTCTTCAGAGAGATCATAAAGCAAACTAGTTTTCCAGAAAGTTTCTGTTTTTAACATTCTCCTTACATTTACATTTAAAATATCAAGATGTCTTACAATTTTCAGGATTTTGTGACAGTTCTCCTTTCTCTAACTTGCAACCTGGAGAAGGAAAGAATATGTGTTTGACATTCGATAAAAACTGGTTTTTAATTCATATATGTTGATCATTGATACTCAAAGGTGATCTGGTTAGTGAGAAATCCATCCCTCTCAAGATGTTGATGAAAGATATAAGAATTAGTTGAATATTAATTACCTCTCTATATAAAATGAATTAATCAAAGGGCTTCTATTTATTCATACATTTTATGCTTTATCAAAACAGTTGAAATTTCTAAAGGAGAAAAATAATATCTAAATCAACAAAGATAAAGAAGATATTAAATGTATGGTAGGTAATACAATCTAAAATATATTTTAATCACAATAGATTATGAAAATTTTCTGGAATCATTTGATAATTGGATAATAGTATTTTGTATTTAATCATCCTTAAGTGTATAATGTAAGGGACGACAAAAACTACCTTGTCATCCAGATTTGGGTTTGAATCCTATCTCTGACACTTATCGCATTTATGATTTATTTTCTTTTATTTATTTATTACTATTTTTTAATTTAAATGTATTTATTTTAATTGGAGGCTAATTACTTTACAATATTGTACTGGTTTTGACATACATCAACATGAATCCGCCACGTGTGTACACGTGTTCCCCATTCTGAACCCCAATCCCACATCCCTCCCCATACCGTCCCTCTGGGTCATCCCAGTGCACCAGCCCCAAGCGTTCTATATCATGCATTGAACCTGGACTGGCGATTAGTTTCTTATATGCTATTATACATGTTTCAATGCGATTCTCCCAAATCATCCCACCCTCTCCGTCTCCCGCAGAGTCCAAAAGATTGTTCTATACATCTGTGTCTCTTTTGCTGTCTCGCATACAGGGTTATCATTACCATCTTTCTAAATTCTATATATATGCCTTAATATACTTTATTGGTGATTTTCTTTCTGGCTTATTTCACTCTGTATAATAGGCTCCAGTTTCATCCACCACATTAGAATGATTCAAATGTATTCTTTTTAATGGCTGAGTAATACTCCATTGTGTATATGTACCACAGCTTTCTTATCCATTCATCTGCTGATGGACATCTAGGTTGCTTCCATGTCCTGGCTATTATAAACAGTGCTGTGATGAACATTGGGGTACACGAGTCTCTTTCAATTCTGGTTTCCTCAGTGTGTATGCCCAGCAGTGTTATTGCTGGGTCATAAGGCAGTGCTATTTCCAGATTTTTAAGGAATCTCCACACTGTTTTCCCTAGTGGCTGTACTAGTTTGCATTCCCACCAACAGTGTAAGAGGGTTCCCTTTTCTCCAACCCTCTCCACCATTTATTGCTTGTAGACTTTTGGATCTCAGCCATTTTGACTGGCATGAAATGGTACCTCATTGTGGTTTTGATTTGCATTTCTCTGAAAATGAGTGATGTTGAGCATCCTTTCATGTGTTTGTTAGCCATGTGTATGTCGTCTTAGATAAATGTCTATTTAGTTCTTTGGCCCATTTTTTTGATTGGGTCATTTATTTTTCTGAAATTGAGCTGCAGGAGTTGCTTGTATATTTTTGAGATTAGTCTGTCAGTTGCTTCATTTGCTATTATTTTCTCCCATTCTGAAGGCTGTCTTTTCACCTTGCTTATAGTTTTGGGTTTTTGTCAGAAGCTTTGAACTTTAATTAGGTCCCGTTTTTTTTTTTTTTGCTTTTATTTCCAGTATTCTGGGAGGTGGGTCATAGAGGATCCTGCTGTGATTTATGTCGGAGAGTGTTTTGCCTATATTCTCCTCTAGGAGTTTTATAGTTTCTGGTCTTACATTTAGGTCTTTAAGGCATTTTGAGTTTATTTTTGTGTATGGTGTTAGAAAGTGTTCTATTTTCATTATTTTACAAGTGGTTGACCAGTTTTCCCAGCACCACTTGTTAAAGAGATTGTCTTTAATTCATTGTATATTCTTGCCTTCTTTGTCAAAGATAAGGTGTCCATAGGTTTGTGGATTTATCTCTGGCCTTTCTATTTTGTTCCATTGATCTATATTTGTGTCTTTGTGCCAGTACCATACTGTCTTGATGACTGTGGCTTTGTAGTAAACCCTGAAGTCAGGCAGGTTGACTCTTCCAGTTCCATTCTTCTTTCTCAAGAATGCTTTGGCTATTTGAGTTTTTTTTTTTTTTTTTGTATTTCCATACAAATTGTGAAATTATTTGTTTTAACTCTGTGAAAAATACCATTGGTAGCTTGATAGGTATTGACTCATCACTTTTCTGGGAAATTTAGCTTCAGCTTAGTTCAGTTCAGCTCAGTCGTGTCTGACTCTTTGTGACTGCATGGATTGTAACACACCAGGCCTCCCTGTCCATCACCAACTCCCAGAATTTACTCAAACTCATGTCCATTGAGTCAGTGATGCCATCCAACCATCTCATCCTCTTGTCTCCTTCTTCCAACTTCAATCTTTCCCAGCATCAGGGTCTTTTCCAATGAGTTACTTTTTTTCAACAGGTGGCCAAAATATTGGAGATTCAGTTTCCAGTAAATATTCAAGACTGATTTCCTTTAGGATGGACTGCCTGTATCTCCTTGCTTTCCAAGGGAGAGCATTATTTTCCTCTTGTGCAGTAGTTTGAACATTCTTTGGCATGCCTCTCTTAGCGACTGAAATGAAAACTGACATTTTCCTGTCCTGTGGCCATGCTGAGTTTTCCAAATTTGCTGGCATATTGAGTGCAGCACTTTCACAACATCATCTTTTAGGATCTGAAATAGCTCAACAGGAATTCCATCACCTCCACTAGCTTTGTTCATAGTGATGCTTCGTAAGGCCCATTTGGCTTCACACTCCAGGATGTCTGGATCTAGGTGAATGATCATACAATCATGGTTATCTGGTTCATGAAGATCCTTTTTGTATAGTTCTTCTATGTGTTCTTGCCACCTCTTCTTAATATCTTCTGCTTCTTTTAGGTCCATACCATTTCTGTCATTTATTGAGCCCATCTTTGCATGAAATGTTCCCTTAGTATCTCTAAATTTTTTAAAGAGATCTCTAGTCTTTCCCATTCTATTGTTTTCCTCTATTTTTTGCACCTGTCACTGAAGAAGACTTTCTTATCTCTCCTTGTTATTCTTTGGAATTCTGTATTCAAATGGGTATATCTTTTTTCCCTTTGCTTTTCACTTCTCTTCACAGCTATTTGTAAGGCCTCCTCACACAGCCATTTTACTTTTTTGCATTTCTTTTTCTTGGGGATGGTCTTGATTCCTGTCTCCTGTACAATGTCACGAACCTCCATCCATAGTCCATCAGGCACTTTGTCTATCAGGTCTAGTCTCTTAAATCTATTGGTAGTTTCCTCTGTATAATCATAAGGGATTTGATCTAGGTCATACCTGAATGGCCTAGTGGTTTTCCCTACTTTCTTCAATTTAAGTCTGAATTTGCCAATAAGGAGTTCATGATCTGAGCCAATCAGCTCCTGGTCTTGTTTTTGCTGACTGTATAGAGTTTCCCCATCTTTGGTTGCAAAAAAATATATATATATAATGAATCTGATTTTGGTGTTGACCATCTGGTGATGTCCGTTTGTGGAGTCTTCTCTTGTGTTGTTGGAAGAGGGTGTTTGCTATGACCAGTACATTCTCTTGGCACAGCTCTATTGCTCATGTCCATTGCCCTGCTTCATTCTGTACTCCAATGCAGCTCATGTCCATTGCCCTGCTTCATTCTGTACTCCAATTCAGAATTCAGCTTACCCTTTTATAATTTTCAAATAATTATGTCAATAAAGTATAGTATTTACTAGAATATAAAAAAGGATATCTGAAGATCATGAACAATCACACATCTTAAGAATGTAAGATTTGAAGCATTTTCTTATTAAATGAAATCAAATTTTGATCAAGATTTATTTAATAAAAATCTACCAGAACTTTACACCTGATATATGCTTTATGGAAATGACAACTAATCTTGAAGATAAAGAAAAAGCAACTAAACATTGCCATAGAATGATTTTTCTACAAGATGTTAATGATTTGACCTAAACATCAAGTCCACTATTTTCTAAGCAATTGAAAAAATGAAATATATAGTTAATCAAAGGCCAGTAAAATTATTGTATAATAAAGGTAAATAAAATTCCACTGAAAAAATTGTTACCCATTATCATATCCAAGATAATTCAGAAGCTCTAGGATATCAGCAATATTTAGCTAAAAAATGCCATAAGATACTGAATATAGCAAATGTTTATTCATAAGCAAAAATTGACAGTCATACATCTGCCTGAATAATTTTAATCTAATAGTGAAAACGCACAGTTTCATTATCTGTTTAGGAGACAAGATAAATAAGCAGGCAACAATTTCAAAACCATGTGATAAGTGGATAATTTCAAAACATTGTGCTATATATAACATTTTTATAAGACCTAAAATAATTCTAAGATTAGGAAATAAGTTTTTCCCATCTACTTAAGCCATTGTTGTTATTCAGTCACTGAAGTCCTGTCAGACTCTTGCAACCCCATGGATTGCAGCACACCAGGCTTTCAGTTCTGTGCTATCTTTGAGAGTTTGTTCAAATTCATGTCCATTGAGTTGGTGAGGATATCTAATCATCTCATCTTCTTCACCCCCTTTCTCTTCTGACTTCAATCTTTCCCAGCATCAGGGTCTTTTCCAATTAGGTGGCCCAAGTATTGGAGCTTCAGCTGTGACAACTGTCTTTCCAATGAATATTCAGGATTGATTTCCTTTAGGATTGACTGACTTGAACTCCTTGCAGTCCAAGTGTCTTCTCCAGCATTACAAATCAAAAGCATCAATTATTTGTCACTCAACCTTATACTCTCACATCCATATATGACTACTAGGAAACCCATAGTTTAACTATATGGACCTTTGTTAACAAAGTGATGTCTCAGCTTTTTGATACATTAAATAGAATTGTCATAGTTTTCATACAAAGGAGCAAACACTTTTAATTTCATGGCTGCAGTCACCATCCACAGTGATTTTGGGTCCATGAAGAGAAAATCTGTCACTGGTTCCACTTTTTTCCACTCTATTTGCATAAAGTGTTGGGACCGTATGCCATGGTCTGTTTTTTGAATGCTGAGTTTCAAGCCAGCATTTTTTCACTCTCCTCTTTCACCTTCATCATGAAGCTCTTTAGTTCCTCTTCATTTTCTGCCATTAGAGTGGTATCATCTGCATATCGCAGTCATTGATATTTCCCCAGGAAATCTTGATTCTAGCTTGTGATCATCCAGCCCTCAATTTGGCATACTCTGCATATAAGTTAAATAACCAGGTGACAATATATAGCCTTGTTATACTCCTTTCCCCATTTTGAACCAGTCAGTTGTTCCATTCTGGTTCTAAGGCTGTTCTTTCTTGACTCACATATAGATTTCTCAGGAGACAGGTAGGGTTTTGATCTTGTTAAGAATTTTCCACAGTTTGTGGTGATTCACATAGTCAAAAGTTTCACATAGTCAATGAAGTAGAAATAGATGTTTCTCTGGAATCCTCTTGCCTTCTCCATGATCCAATGAATGTTGGCAATTTGATCTCTTGTTCATATGCCTCTCAAAACCCAATTTGTACATCTGTAAGTTCTTGGTTCATGTACTCCTGTAGCTTAACTTGAAGAATTGCAAGTATAACTTTGCTAGCATGAGAAATGAGTGCAATTGTGCTGTAGTTTGAACATTCTTTGTCATAGCCCTTGTTTAGGATTGAAATGAAAACTGATCTCCAATTCTGTGGCTGCTGCTGATTTTTCTAAATTTGTTGGCATATTGAATGCAGCACAGCATCATCTTTTTTTTTTTTTCAAGTCTCTTGCCCATTTTTTTTTCTTCCTGTCCTCTTTATTTTTTTCCTCTTTATTTTTTTTTTATTGTTTTACTTTACAATATTGTATTGGTTTTGCCATACATTGACATGAATCTGCCACCGGTGTACATGAGTTCCCAATCCTGAACCCCCCTCCCACCACTGTCCCCGTATCATCTCTCTGGGTCATCCCAGTGCACCAGCCCCAAGCATCCTATATTCTGTATCGAACCTAGACTGGTGATTCATTTCTTACATTATAGTATACATATTTCATTGCCATTCTCCCAATTCATCCCACCGTCTCCCTCTCCCACAGAGTTCAAAAGTCTGTTCTATACATCTGTGTCTCTCTTGCTGTCTCGCACACAGGGTTATCATTACCATCTTTCTAAATTCCATATATATGTTTTAGTATACTGTATTGATGTTTTTCTTTCTGGCTTACTTCACTCTGTATAATCGGCTCCAGTTTCATCCACCTCATTAGAACAGATTCAAATGTATTCTTTTTAATGGCTGAGTAATACTCCATTGTGTATATATACCACAGCTTTCTTATCCATTTGTCTGCTGATGGACATCTAGGTTGCTTCCATGTCCTGGCTATTATAAACAGTGCTGCGATGAACATTGGGGTACATGTGTCTCTTTCAATTCTGGTTTCCTCAGTGTGTATGCCCAGCAGTGGGATTGCTGGGTCATAAGGCAGTTCTATTTGCAGTTTTTAAAGAAATCTCCACACTGTTCTTCATAGTGGCTGTACTAATTTGCATCATCTTTTAGGATTTGAAATAGCTCAGCTGGAATTCAATCACCTCCACTATCTTTGTTCCTAGTAATCCTTCCTAAGACCTACTTGATTTCATGTTCCAGAGTTTCTAGCTCTAGGTGAATGATCACACCATTGTGATTATCTGGGTCATTAATAATAGTTCTTCTGATATAGTTCTTCTGTGTATTCTTGTCACCTCTTTTTAATCTCTTCTGCTTCTCTTATGTCCTTACCGTTTCTGTCCTTTATTTTGCCCATTCTTTTATGAAATGTTCCCTTGATATCTCTAATTTTCTTAAAGAGATCTCTAATCTTTCCCTTTGCATTATTTCTCTCTATTTCTTTGCTTTTTTTTTTTTTAAAGAAATTCTTCTTATCTCTCCTTGTTACTCTCTCTGTTACTCTCATTCACTTAGGTATATATTTCCCCTTCTCTCTTTCTTTTGGCTTCTCTTCTTTCCTTAGCTATTTTTAAGGGCTCCTCAGAGAACTACTTTGGGTAGGTTTTGGTCACTGTCTTCTGTACAATGTTATGATCCTTCTTCCACAGTTCTTCAGGTACTCTATAAAATCTAATCCTTTGAATCCATCTGCCATTTCCTCTGTATAATTGCAGGGGACACTCTGCAGAAAGAGAGAGGCAGTGGAACTTCTCTCAGCAAAGCCGAGGGTTCCCGAGGAGAGGTGAGCCTGCTGTCTGCCAACCCAGCCCCTCGGCAAGCGAGAGACAATCAGACGCGACAGGGGTTCCATCTAAGCAGTTCCACTTTATTGTTGTAAGCTCTTGGTTTATAAAGGCAAGCAGGGAGGGGTTTGTGAGGGACTTTCCATAGTTGCACCAACCACATTAAAGGTCAAATCGTCATGTGCCATCATTATAACAGGAGTCTATGGTGATCACGCACTCTCCACATGCATGGAAATCAAGAGAGCCAATCAAAAGTTTTGACAGACAACTTAGGCTGCGCCCTCATCTCTTCTGCCAGGTGCCATCTTAGCTCTAAACCGCAAAGCTAGCCCTTCTTTTTAAGGTTTCCCATTTAGGGCCCCATATCTCCCCCTTTTTTATTTTATTTAAGCCCTCGAGACATTTATATTGATGTTTTGTAGAGGAAGGCATAAAGCTGTAGGCGGCCAACCTCCAGCCTCTCCAGCCCCTCTCGCGGCTGTGCCTGTCTTAGGTTGCCCTCCTCTGAGGGTCTTACCCGTCATTGGCTATCCAGCCATCTCTTGGGGGCTAGGCGGAATCTCTCTAGATGATAGGCATCTAGAACTCTTTTATTTATCTGTCTCGGTTAATCTCTTGAAGGGTTAAATTAATCCAGGGGTTTTGTGGGTGCCCAACGTGGGGCTCCTTTTCCATGACCTAGGCAAGCATAACTATTTTTTGCTGTAAGCGCCTATTGCGGGCTGAGGGGTTTTTTTACCTTTAACATTACAACAAGCAGGATAACAAAAACAAGCAAATAGAAAGCATTTTTAAACCAGGTAAATGGACTTTGTATCCAGTCCCATAGATCCATTACTCCCTTTTTCACCTGTTAGAGTCTCATTTAACACTGGAAGAGCTGTCAGACAAAAGCTGGGATATCTCACATCACAGTCTATGTGCGCCAGAACACTCAACGTCTCAATCACTCTGGCGTGGAGATCAAGCTGTTGTTGAAGTCCCGTTATGGCAGATCCCAGGTGTTCAAGCTGGTTTGAAATCCTTGAGCAGAGGCAGTGGATATGTTGTTTATAACCTCGATGGTCTGAGCTTGTTAAACTCCCAGCATGGATGCTGACACTGTTGTATGCTCATGGTTGATGGCCTTGTGTGTCGTTAAACCCAGATTTTAAAGATTCTAAAAACTGTTGCACAGCTGTGGCAATGACGAAGGTCAGCAAGGAGAGGATAGGTAATCCGATGATCACCAGGAGCAGTGTCCACCAGGGTCGCCGCATCGATGATCTGAAAGGGAAAAAGATCACCTCAAGAACTTTTTCTTGGGCTCAATATGTGAGTGTCTCTTTAATCTGTGTCAGATTTTTAGATTTGACCTCTAATCTTGTGGTGTAAATTTAAGATTTCTTGCTGGCACCCATATAGGGCTGGGGTCCTCTTCCCATTGTAAGGAGTGGATCAGGCCCCTTCCACTGGCCAGTGATGGGGTCTTTCCATCTCACTTGTATTTCAGGTTTTATTTCTTGGTTAGACCAATGTTTTTGAAAACATGGTACCGGTTCATTTTTTGAAAAATTTATAATGTTTAGAGTAAAGAGTGCCATTCCAAGTTGCTGGTGAGGGCTTATTCCCCCTTTTTGTTTTTGTAATTGAGCCTTTAAATTTTGATGATGGCACTCAATTATGGCTTGTCCCTGGGGGTTATGTGGGATTCCGGTGTTATGCCAAATGTGCCATTGTTGGAAGAATTTCTGTAAGCTCTGGCTGATGAAGCAAGGGCCATTATCTGTTTTTATTTGATGGGGAAGGCCCAACGTCGCAAAACATTGTAAAAAATGGCTTTGAGCAGGTTTTGCTTTTTCTCCTGTGTGGGCAGTAGACCAACAGGCATGAGAGTAAGTGTCAATAGATACAAAAACATACTTAAGTTTTCCAAAAGGGAAATAACGGGTCACATCAGTTTGCCACAGCACATTGGGTTTTAGCCCTCGAGGGTTTACTCCTGGGGGCTGTAAAGGCAGTACTTGTAAATAAGGAAGACAGGATTTACAAGTATGTATAATTTTCTTTAATTCTTTAATAGGGATCTGTGGGAACATTTTATGTAGCCCTCTCCAATTTATATGAGTAAGATCGTGAAGATCACAGGCATCTTGTAAGTTACAAGCTTGGATTGTAAGGGAGGCCACTCTATCGGCCAGGGAATTTCCCATTGAAAGCAATCCAGGTAAGTTTTGATGACCCCTAAGATGGTGTACATAAATGGGGTTAACCCGTTCAAGTAACAGGGTATGGGCTTGTATCATAAGGGGAGTAATAGGATTGTTATCTAGCCATATGTGAGAATTTAGCAATCCTGGAAGCAAGTTTACTACATAAAGACTGTCAGAAAACAGATTCATGGGTTCAGGGACTTTTGTGAGCGCCATGACAACAGCAAATAATTCTTTAAACTGTGCGGACCCCTCACAAGGCCCAAAATATTTTCGTATACATTGATCTGGCTGTTGTGACTGCTGTGGTGGCTGGAACACGACGACTGCTGCACCATTCTTTCCTCCATCAGAAAAAGCATTGAGGGCATCTGGTATAGGCTTAAAGAGAAATAGTTGGGGCACCCTCCAATCTAGGGGACCAAAGGAAGTAACCCATTTGTGTGGCCCATAATGACAGTCAAGGATGCCTAGGTACCCCTCCAGGGCTAAAGCTATTCTCCCATTGTTTCTTTGAATCCATTCAAAATCTGATAGTCTATGTGGGATAACAATCTTATCGGGTTCATGTGCATAGCATCGGACTGCGATATCTCTTCCCTTCTGTATTAAGTCAGCCATTTGATCTATACAGGTATAGACTCGGGGAGTTCCCCCCAAGGAGATGTGAACCTACTGTAGAGGCTTTCCCCCCTGGACCAAGGCTGCCATAAGTAAGACGGACTAGGCAGGACCCACAATTGTAGACTCTCTTCAGGAGTATACCTGGTAAGCTGGGCCCCATTGAGGGCCCTTTGAATGTCTTGAAAAATATTTTTGTGGGAAGGTAGAAGGGTTATCTCATCATTGGGCTGTCTATCTTTTAATAGATCAAAGAGGGGCAAGAGTTGACCTCTCGAAACAGAGATCCAGGGTCGTAGCCAATTGAGTTCTCCCAAGACCCGTTGTAGGGCAGTCAGGGAGTAGGAGTCTTGGATGTATAGCTGAGGTTTTAGGGGGGCTCACACCTTCTAGGGACAGCTGAGATCCAAGAATTTTAAAAGGTGAGACAACCTGGACTTTATCAGAGGATATATGGAGTCTCCCTTTTGATAGACATTTTCATAAAATTTTATATGCTTCTGTCAGCTGTTCAGCAGTAGGGGCACCCAAGATGATATCATCCATATAAACATATAATTTAATATATGTCAGATCTCTAACTGGCTGGAGAAGATCTTTTACATAATTTTGACAATAGGCAGGGCTGTTTGCCATTCCCTGTGGTAAAACTGTCTATTCAAAATGCTCATCAGGCCCCTCGAAGTTAGTGGAGGGTACTGAAAAGGCAAACTTTTCACAATCTTTGGATTGTAAAGGTATAGAAAAGAAAC
Source organism: Oryx dammah (assembly GCF_014754425.2). Classification (NCBI taxonomy): domain Eukaryota; kingdom Metazoa; phylum Chordata; class Mammalia; order Artiodactyla; family Bovidae; genus Oryx; species Oryx dammah. The sequence continues at coordinate 2,871,258 of NW_024070202.1, read as the reverse complement.
AGTCTTTAATATCTATTACCATAAGACATAGATTACTAGGAATAGCTGGTATCCAGGGTAACCCCCTTAGGGGTGTCCCTTGGATGATCATTCTCTCATTGATCTTTCTAAGATCTTGTAACATCCTCCATTTTCCCGAGGATTTTTTAATTACAAATATTGGGGTATTCCAAGGGCTAGTAGAAGGGTGAATATGTCCCAAATTTAGTTGTTCAGAGATGATTTCTCTAAGGGCTTGTAGCTTAGTGGATGTAAGAGGCCACTGCTCCACCCATATTGGGGGTCCAGGTTTCCATTGTATAGGAGGGACCTGGGGGGCAGTGGCCCTTAGGATTGGTGGGGGGCACCTCCCATCGGGTTAGAGGCTCTCCCTTGTGAAGTTTATCAAATTCAGGATCTCCCCTATAGTTTGGTACGGGAGAATGTTTATAATGTTGTTGATATTTTTCCTCATCGAGGAGGTCATGATAAAGGCCCTTATAATCAGTAGTAATGTATACATCTGCTTGTCCCAAAATATCCTGGCCAAGCAGATTTGCATTTAATCCAGAAGCTATCAGGGGCCGAACCTCTCCTGTAGAACCATCAGTATCTTTCCAGGGGAGCCACTCATCAGTCTCCTTAGATTGAGTGTTCTCCCCAACGCCCAATAATTGAGGCCCAGGGACCAATTTCCAGCTAGGTGGGACCTCCTCTGCCCTGAGGACGGTCCGATCAGCTCCTGTGTCAATCAGACATCAAAATCTCTTTCCTCCTATGGTAATATCCATTTTAGGCCTTAATCCAGGCACAATAGGCACAGTCCAATTGGCTCTGGGGGGCTCTTTGGCCTTAGTAATCCCCATTAGCCTTGTAGGGGGTTGGAGCGCGCCGCATCCAGGGAAGGGTTTTTGAAGGAACTTTTCAATATAATCTGGTAAGAAATGAGGTCCCCCTTGGGGTGACGGGGCTGGGGGTTGCCTCTCATCTAGTTTAAAGGCTTGCCATCATTATCAAACTTAGATTTGCACTCTGCCCTCCAGTGATATCTCTTCCTACATCGCGGGCATGGAGTAGTGGGGGGGGTCTCTGACCAGTAGGTCTTCCCCCGCCTTGAGGGCACTCCTTCTTGAAGTGTCCCTCTTGTCCACAGCCAAAGCATCGACCCGATTTTGGGGGGACTAGGGGTCCCTTAGATGTGGTCCCCCCAGAGGTCGTCATAGCAGAGAGGGCCTTGGTCATCGCCTCAGTAAGGGCTTCAGTCTGAGCCTGAAGGGCAGTCAAAATAGAGCGGGTCTGATGGCTCTGTGTCCCCAGGTCTTTGGTGGCTATAATCCATTGCTCCATAGAGCAGTCTTTCTGTCCTGCGCAAGCCAACTTATGGTCTGAGTTCATCCCTTCCCAGACTAATAGCTTAACAAATTGATCTCTCAGGGGCCCCGGAGGAAATTTTCTCTGTATACTCTTTTCCACCTGATCTATGAAGGTGGAGAGGTCTTCATTATTTTTTTGAGTGATGCCCGATATAGGGGGCTCACTGGGGCCCTCCGCAAGCTTCTTCCAGGCAGCCAGGCATATGGCCCATACCTGATCTGTATAAGGAGCAGGAATGGTGGCCTGTTGAGGTCCTGTACTCCATTGATCTGCCGTCCCTGACAACATCCCAAAAGTCACCAGGATAGCAGGGTTTGCAGCTTGATTTCTTTCTGCCTGAGCACGACACTCTTCCTTGAAAAAGGCACACCATTTGATATAGGTGTTGCTGGGGAGCACTGCCTTACATAGCATCTTCCAGTCTTGGGTCATACAAGGTTGATGAGCCAGGCCTTGGAGAATAGTTTCTGCCCACAGGGAGTTTGGGCCATCCTCTTCCACTGCCTTTTTGAGCTCTTTTAAATTATTGGCCTCCCAGGGGTACCAGGCTGCCGGCCTATTCCACCCCCCCCCAGGTTAACATTTACAAGAAAGGCTTGAATTGGGCCAGTAAAGGGCAGCGGGGATCCCCAAGGGTCCCTGGGATAGGTTCTCCCTTTCCAAGGTGACCTCATTGTCTTTCCCACCCAAGGTGCTCCCGAAACTTCCTCAAATGGGGGAGGCAGGGAGGGACACAGATCTCTCCCCTGGGCTCCTGGTCCCAAGGCATAAAGGCTCCCATGGCCCACTATTCACTCTAGAGTCTTTATTCCCTACAGTCTCTTTTGCTATATTTTGATCCGACATGACTCGTTCCTTGTCAAATTTTTCCCATTGTTTTCTGATTTTGAATTGGGGGCACCCATATCAGTGACATGCTCCTCCCTCCGTGAAAAGCAGAGCTTGAGGGCCGAAATGATCAGACAGAACCCTAAGGGGGGGCTCCTCACTGTATCGAACCTCTCGCTGCCTAGCAAGGGTTTGTACTCAATCCCAAGTGTCCCTAGAGAACAGATTAGCTGAAGCAACCCAGGAGGCCAACTGTACAATGGTCCCCCAGACCTTAATGGCCTGAGCATCAGAAATCTCAAGTCCCCTGCTTATGAGCATATATCTCAGTGCCTTTAGCGCAGGCTCATCAGACTTCCTAATGTTATTTCCCATGCTACCGAGAGAGAATAGAAAGAAAAGTCACTGAAGACAACCACCAAAAATCCTACCAGGAGTGGTGGCGGTCGGAAAGTTGGGCTTATGGTATGCTTTTGGAACTGTTTATGTGCCTGCATCGTTGCACGGAAGTTTTCTTGCTGGGGGCGGGCACCCTAGAGGTTTCTAGCCCATTCCGTGACCCCCTTATCCTGTCACGGGAGTCTTCAAGTGGCAGGCGCCCTAATGGCCTTTAAGTGCCTGACCTGTGCCCACAGGGAAGATTCTAGGCCACGTCCTCAGTTAAGAATGATTAAAGGGGAGTTTCACCCAGTCGGGCTCTAGTTACTGAGGCTTACCTGTTGTGGAGCCTTCAAAGTCCGCCAGAGTGTAGCCCTAGCCAGGACTCGTCAATTGCCTCCACAACTGTTTGCCTGTTCATTGAAACTCTGGAAAAAGGAATTAAGGACAGATCAGAAAAGAAGAGGAGAAGGAAAATAAGTCAGGAGAGTTTTTTGCCACTTCCCTCAAAGCAGAGGGGGGCCCACCTTGATTTCCGATTACCTCTGGTGATACTCCTCTAAAGGGGAGCTCCATGCTGCGACCAGCCTAGGGTCCTTCGTCGCTCCTTCTTTCAGAGCTGCACGGTGACACTACCTCCGTCCGTCTGCTTCACGCCCCACATTGGGCGCCAGTTTCTGCGGGGGGTGCTCCGCAGAAAGAGAGAGGCAGTGGAACTTCCCTCAGCAAAGCTGGGGGGTCCCGAGGAGAGGTGAGCCTGCTGTCCACCAACCCAGCCCCTTGGCGAGCGAGAGACAATCAGACGTGACAGGGGTTCCGTCTAAGCAGTTCCGCTTTATTGTTGTAAACTCTTGGTTTATAAAGGCAAGCAGGGAGGGGTTTGTGAGGGACTTTCCATAATTGCACCAATCACATTAAAGGTCAAATTGTCATGTGCCATCATTATAACAGGAGTCTATGGTGATCACGCACTGTCCACGTGCACGGAAATCAAGAGAGCCAATCAAAAGTTTTGACAGACAGCTTAGGCTGAGCCCTCATCTCTTCCGCCAGGCGCCATCTTAGCTCTAAACCGCAAAGCTAGCCCTTCTTTTTAAGGTTTCCCATTTAGGGCCCCACATATAATCATAAGGGATTTGCTTTAAGTCATACCTAAATGGCCTAGTGATTTTCCCTTCTTTCTTCAATTTCAGTCTGAATTTTGCAATAAGACGCTTATTGCAAAGTTTCTTATTAAAGGAGCCACAGTCAGCTCCAGGTCTTGTTTTTGCTCACTGTTTAGAGCTTCTCCATCTTCAGCTGCAAACAGTACTGTCAATTTGATTTCAGTAGGATGATGTTCATGTGTAGAGTTCTGGTGATGTTCACGTGCTAAGTCTTCTGTTGAATTATTGGAAAAGGGTATTTGGTATTACCAGCATGTTTTACTGACAAAAGTCTACTAGCCTTTGCTTTACATCATTTTGTGCTTCAAGGCCAAACTTGCCTGTTATTCTAGGTATCACTTGACTTCCTACTTTTGCACTTCAATCTCCTATGTTGAAAACGGCTTTTTGTGTGTGTGTGTTAGTTCTAGAAGGTCTTGTAGGTCATCATAGATAAACTTCAGCTTCTTTGACATCAGTGGTTGCTACATAGACTGGATTACTATGATATTGATTGATTTGCCTTGGAAACTAACTGAAATAATTCTATCTTTTTTGAGATTGCACCCGAGTCCCCACATTTTGGACTCTATTGTTGACTATGAGACCCACTCCATTTCTTGTAGGAAATGTTTGCACATTCTCATCCATTTTATTTCACTGATTCCAAAGATGTCAGTGTTCAGTCTTGCCATCTCCTGCATGACCTCATCCAATTTACCTTAATTCATGGACCTAACATTCCAGGTATCTATGCAATATTTTTCTTTATAGCACTAGACATTACTTTCACAGCCAGACACATCCACAACTATAATTTCCACTTTGTCCCAGCCAATTTATTCTTTCTGGTGCTAATAGTAATTGCCCGCTGGTCTTCCCCAGTACCATCTCAGACATCTGACTACCTGGGGGACTCAATTTCTGGTGTAATAACTTTTTGACGTTTCACACTGTTCATGGGGTTTTCATGGCAAAGAATACTGGTGTGGATTGTCATTTCCTTCTCCAGTGGACCACATTTTGTCAGAAAACATCACTTTGACTCATCCGTCTTGGGTGGCCTGGCAAGGCATGGCTCACAGCTTCGTTGAGTTAATCAAGCCCCTTCACCATGACAAAACTGTGATCCATGAAGAAGTCTACTTATAGGAATCAAATAAATAAAAGTACATTCATATATCATCTTAATATTCCCATTATATTAAGCTGGCAACATAACTCTTACTTAACCAAAAATTTCATTTAATTTATTTTCCAAACTACTATAAGTGGTGTAAATTAAATTCAAAATATATAGGTAAGCATTCCATAAAATATGTATATTAAATTTTTTGTTGGTTTGTTTTTATTAGTTGAGGAAACTATATCACAGACAGAAAACTTCACCAATATTCCCAATATGTAGGAAACCTATTCCACTAGCAAAGCTATCTATCTATCTATTTATCTATCATCTATCTATATCTCTATATCCACCATGATATTCATCTATATAGCAACTAATAAATGTGTTCAACAAATTTATTTTTATAGAAGAAAAACTAAAATAATACAGTGAATTGTGTTAGAAGATAGGAAAATTGAAGCCTTTTTTATATTAGGTGGTTTATTTTAGTCCTGACAGTTTAATTTCAACCTTTAAAGAAATAAAAAAGCAAATAATTTTGCTTTGCTTTCATCATGCAGTTTTATAGCAAATAAACAATTTTAGAAATATAATGAACATTTGAAACAAATTTAATTAATATAGTGTTTCACATAATGTGATCACTTCCTTTAAATTTACAAAAATCCAGTTTATTACTGCAAATTTGATTACATTCTGTTAATTTTACTGACAACTTTACGTATGTGTAGTTCTAGAGAGTTACTGTTTATGATATGCATACACAAAAGCAAAAATATATTTTATATATAATATGAAAGTACATAAAGGATGTTAGTATTTTATGTGTAATCATAACTATTTTCTTTTTCCTTTACATTTGAATGTATTACAGATTTAGAGTTAGTAGTTCAGCTTTATATAATTATTCCTACTAATTTTTTATATATATTTCATGATCTTACTAACCATTATGAAGGAACAATTGGCTATAATATAATATACATAAAAGCAGAACTCTTGTGATTATTTTTCCTGAAAATATAATTCAGTTCAGTTCAGTTCAGTCACTCAGTCATATCCGACTCTTTGTGACCCAATAAATCACAGCACACCAGGCCTCCCTGTCCATCACCAACTCCCAGAGTTCACTCAGACTCACGTCCATTGACTCAGTGATGCCATCCAGTCATCTCATCCTCTGCCGTCCCCTTCTCCTCCTGCCCCCAACCCCTCCCAGCATCAGAGTCTTTTTCAATGAGTCAACTCTTCACATGAGGTGGCCAAAGTACTGGAGCTTCAGCTTTAGCATCATTCCTTCTAAAGAAATCCCAGGGCTGATCTCCTTCAGAATGGACTGGTTGGATCTCCTTGCAGTCCAAGGGACTCTCAAGAGTCTTCTCAAACACCACAGTTCAAAAGCATCAATTCTTCGGCACTCAACTTTCTTCACAGTCCAACTCTCACATCCATACATGACCACTGGAAAAACCATAGCCTTGACTAGATGGACCTGTGTTGGCAAAGTAATGTCTCTGCTTTTGAATATGCTATCTAGGTTGGTTATAAATTTCCTTCCAAGGAGGAAGTGTCTTTTAATTTAATGGCTGCAGTCACCATCTGCAGTGATTTTGGAGCCCCCCAAAATAAAGTCTGACACTGTTTCCACTGAGGTGATGGGAAGGCTTCCCTTGTGGATCAGCTGGTAAAGAATCTGCCTGCAATGGGGAGACCTATATTCCATCCCTGGTTTGGGAAGATCCCGTGGAGAATTCCATGAACTGTGTAGTCCCCAGGACCCCAAAGAGTCAGACACAACTGAGTGACTTTCACTCACTTCACTATAGTGAATAGACTATTAATAAATTAATTTTAAAAATTAAGAAATAAATAAATTAATTAAAAAGTAATAAAAATTAATAAAAGCTATAGATCCTGAGTCTTATAGAGAAAAAAATAGCATTTAAAATTTAAACAGTAAAAATATGACATTGCAGTATTTGATCAACTGAGAAACTAAGATTTATTAGATGCAACTAAGTTTCTTATATATCTCTGTGCTATGTCAAATTTATTATGCTCATTGAAATAGATTATAGGATTCTTCCCATTTTATCAAGTAGGTTTATTACTATATTTGCAAAATTTTTTTTTCTTTTTTATTGTACCAGTTTCATTGAACTTGGTGTTTGCATTTTTATCTTTTAACATATTATGGAAATAAAATGAATATAATGTTAATACCATTAAATGGATTTTTCATTTCAGTATAAAATTAGGGGTTTCCTTTTTTTTTAGTATATAAACAGAGCTGCACAACCATTACCACAATCAGTTTTAGAATATTTAACACCTTCCCCCAAAGAAGCTCTGTAATCCTTTTTTTTTATGGCTACCTCTAGGTCTCAGCTCTAGGCAAACAATAATGTTGATTCTGACTCTGTAAGTTTGCTCACTGTGTACATTTTATATAATTTACATACATGAGGTATTGAAGTTTGTCAATTGATCTTTCTCTGTCTGAGATGATTTAAGTTTTTTTCTTCCCTTCATTATCATGATATATCGATTAATATTCAAATGTCATGGCAGCTTTACATTCCTGAAAAAAAATTATACTTAGTCATTGTGTATAGTTTTTTTCATTTTGCTTGAATTTAGTTTTCTATTTTCCTAAAGATTTTGGTGTTTATACTTATAAGATTATATTAAGCTCTGCTATCTTCTATAAGATTTTTTTTTCTGATTTTGATATACTGCAAGACTGATCTTATTGAATGAGTTGAGAAATGTTACCTCCTTTTCTATTCCTCCCCCATCCCTCACTCCGTGGAAGAATTTGTGAGGAGTTTGTAATAATTATTTAAAATTTTAAAAAACTCATCAGTAAAGCTATTTTAAACTGTTTTTCCATGTGAAAACCTTTAAAACTGTTAATTAAACCTCTTGTTTTAAGTTTATTTTGATTGTATATTTATTTTATGAGTCAATTTTCATACTTCCTAGGGTGTTTTTTCCATTTCAGCTAATTTTACTAATTCGGGTATAATATTGTTGGAATAACACTTAGGAAGATTTATACTCCTCTTTATTCTACAATATTTCATAATATCGGTAGCAATATTCACTCTTCAGCCACTCCTGACTTTAGTAAATTACATATTTATTTTCTACTTTTTTTCTAATAAATTTAGCCAAAAAATTGTGAATTTCATTGATTTATTTGAAGTACCAAGTTTTGGTACTGTTGATTATCTTTATTATTTTTCTATTCTCCATTTCATTACTTTATGCTCTCATCTGTACCCTTCCTTTCTGCTTGTTTCAGTGCCATGAGGTATAAACTTAAGTTATTCACTTGAGTTCTTTCTTCTTTTTTAATATAACATTGTAAGTCTAAGTTTTGGCCTTTGTCCCGAGTCTCTGGCACTAAGATGATAAAACCTCCAGAATATTTATTTATTTATTTATTTTAATTGGAAGCTAATTAGTTTACAGTATTGTAGTGGTTTTGCCTTACATTGACATGAATCAGGGATAGGTGTACCTGTGTTCCCCATCCTGAACCACCTTCTCACCTCCCTCTCCATCTCATTCCTCTGGGTCATCCCAGTGCACCAGCCCTGGGCACCCTGTTTCATAGAACCTTGACTGGGGATCTGTTTCACATATGATAATATACATGTTTCAATGCTATTCTCTCAGATCATCTCACCCTCGCCTTCTCCCACAGACTCCAAAAGACTGTTCTATAGGGTTATCATTACCATCTTTCTAAATTCCATATATATGCATTAGTATACTGTATTGATGTTTTTCTTTTTCACTTACTTCACTCTGTATAATTGGATCCAGTTTCATCCACCTCATTAGAATTGATTCAAATGTGTTTTTTTAATAGCTGAGTAATATTCCACTGTGTATATGTATATCCATTCATCTGCTGATGGACATCCTGGTTGCTTCCATGTCCTGACTATTATAAATAGTGCTGCAATGAACACATGACTCTTTCAATTCTGGTAAAACCTCCAGAAACTTTGAAGAGCTAAAAGTGTCTTGGTTATTCATGAGTCCCTTGGATGGCACCTGAGATTTTGCTAATAGAGAGACTCATGGTGGACCCCCAAATAGAGTTAGGTTGGGGACCGGTAATGCCAGAAAGACCAATTGTATATTAGAAGACTGGGGCTTTATGTCACATATCAGCCTGACCCATCCACCCTCATTTCCTAACATCTACACAGTGGAGGGGAACTGGATAGACACATTATAGTTAAAAGGAAAAGATGAACCAAATTTGGTTGTAGCCAATCCATACTAAAATCTCTCATCTAAAGGCCCCTACTGAAGAATGATGCAGAAGAACCTGATTCTGATCTACATAAGGGACAACCACTGCCTCTGAGTCATGCTAAACAAACAATTAAGGGAGGGAAAAGTAAAACAAATCATCCAGTCAATGAAAATGTTTAAGTAGTTATTAAGAAATGATATGAATGATGCAGATGTTAATGGAATGAAAATAATGACCATAATAAAACATTCTAAGGAATTGGATGGACCTATAAGAGTTCTTGCTGGTCCTCCAACATTTAAGGACCCTAAACACATCAGCTTTTATTTTTATTCAGTCTAGTTTGAAGAAACAGGAAAGCTGAAAAGCAAATATAGTAACGAGAAGCTAAACTTCCAATATCTTAGGCAATAGTTCCAATACCCTAGACAATAGTCCCAATATTTAATCAGGTAAATTTTGGTGAAAGTGCCAGCTCCTTTGGCTCAATTGCCTGCTGGGAACCTAAGCAATTTTGCATATGAATGAGTGAAACTGTTACAAGAGGAAGAAAAGAAGTTTTGGGGACTCCTTTACACAGGAGCCCCATGCATTTTGGTGCCAAATCCATTGAAGTACCAATGGGGCTGCTATTAAATTAAGAAAAAAAAAAAGACATAAATGCAAATATTGATAGAATTAAGGTGAACATTTGAATGGAAATTTTAATATATAAGCTATATTTATGTGAAGAATTTTTGTCACTATTACCTGAACATTTTATGGAAAGGTATGCTATGCCCTAGTGGAAACATATCCCTATTAGTATTGTAGAAACACATTCTGTTGGTAAAATCCTAATAGGTTACAACTAAGAATGCAAAGGTTGGAGGGATTAAGGTGAAAATTTAGGCGAAAATTACTATATTCAAATACATGAAATAAGTTTATTATTTTACCTGAATATATAATAGAGTTGCTCAATGTGTCTGACTGGGGAAATTTTCCTCTATACAGCTTTATAAAACAGAGGCAAGTATCTGCCCTTCAAGTACTGGATATGCTAAATAGGAATCAATAAATAATATTGCCTGACCCACCAAAAAGAGAGAATTGAAGCTGTAGTGCTAGTATGGAAAAATTATCTGTATAATAGCTCTTTGTAGTCAGGGACTGATTACAAAACCTGTGACTCCCAGTAAAGTCTATTTACCCACAGTGTGAAACTTCTGATGTTGGGTGCTAAAATAGGCAGCCTTTGGCATGTGGACTCTCTCTGGAATGGCATTGGTTTTGGTTGACTCTGTCTCTCTTCATGATATCCATGTTATGCTGCCTGTAGCTACTAAAAATAGAATAAAGAATATAAGTAAAATAACAGCAGAGATTACAATGGAAAATAAATCTCAAGAAGAATCAAAAGACAAAGAAAAAAAAATTTTTGCACAACTAATTTAAAAATATAAATGAAGCAACTGACAAACAACTAATCTCAAAAATATACAAGCAACTCCTGCAGCTCATTCCAGAAAAATAAACGACCCAATCAAAAAATGGGCCAAAGAACTAAATAGACATTTCTCCAAAGAAGACATACGGATGACTTACAAACACATGAAAAGATGCTCAACATCACTCATTATTAGAGAAATGCAAATCAAAGCCACAATGAGGTACCACTTCACACCAGTCAGAATGTCTGCGATCCAAAAATCTACAAGCAATAAATGCTGGAGAGGGTGTGGAGAGAAGGGAATCCTCCTACACTGTTGGTGGGAATGCAAACTAGTACAGCCACTATGGAGAACAGTGTGGAGATTCCTTAAAAAATTGCAAATAGAACTGCCTTATGACCCAGCAATCCCACTGCTGGGCATACACACTGAGGAAACCAGAATTGAAAGAGACACGTGTACCCCAATGTTCATTGCAGCACTGTTTATAATAGCCAAAACATGGAAACAACCTAGATGTCCATCAGCAGATGAATGGATAAGAAAGCTGTGGTACATATACGCAATGGAGTATTACTCAGCCATTAAGAAGAATACATTTGAATCAGTTCTGATGAGATGGATGAAACTGGAGCCGATTATACAGAGTGAAGTAAGCCAGAAAGAAAAACACCAATACAGTATACTAACACATATATATGGAATTTAGAAAGATGGCAATGATGACCCTGTATGCAGGACAGCAAAAAAGACACAGATGTGTATAGCAGACTTTTGGACTCAGAGGGAGAGGGAGAGGGTGAGATGATTTAGGAGAATGACATTGAAACATGTATAATATCATGTAAGAATCGAATTGCCAGTCTATGTCCGATGCAGGATATGGCACGCTTGGGGCTGGTACATGGGGATGACCCAGAGAGATGTTGTGGGGAGGGGGATGGGGGGGTTCATGTTTGGGAACGCATGTACACCTGTGGTGGATTCATGTCAATGTATGGCAAAGCCAATACAGAATTGTAAAGTAAAATAAGAAATAAATTTAAAAAATAAATAAATAAAAATAAAAAATAAAAATAAATAAAAATATAAGTATAATGAACGTATGAATAAAAATAAAGGAACAAAAAGTATTTGTGTCACATTTAAATAGAATAAAAATTTTAAAAGGTGAGAATGTTTAATTAAAATTCAGAATGAAAATAAGAACATAGTTAGGATATGACAGATGTTAGGCTCCACTAATTGTCAGCTAGTTACTCTATTGCTTTTCACAATGCATGGGCAGATAAATTGCTCCATTTCTGGCACAACTGATGCTAGGCACTCTCATATAAGTAGTGTTCAAGGTCAGTCTTTCAAATTTTTTCTGACCCTAGTTGGACTCTTTTTAGCAGTCCCTTTCTTGGTTTTCTCTGGTAAATTTATATCTAGCCCTTTGTTTAGCTTGTTGCTAATAAGGAGCTAATTTTTTTTAGCTACCTTAATTTTACCTACCTTAATTTTTTTTCTTTTTTTTGACTTAAGAACATTTATTTAATAATTAAAATTCTTCAGAAAACATCAAAAATGAATTACCATTATACAGTAAACATGATCAATATAAAACTTACACTTGAAAAAAAAGAGCACAATCCCCAATAGCAGCACAAATCTCACCCCCTTTAGAGGCATATATGCAGCCCCCCTCCTTTTTTTTATTGAAGGATAATTTCTTTACAGAATTGTGTTGTTTAATGTCAACGCTCAACAGGAATATAGGTATACATATATCCCCCTTTGAACCTCTCTCTCCATTCCACCCCTCTAGGTTGATACAGAGTCCCTGTTTGAGTTTCCTGAGCCATACTGCAAACTTCCATTGGCTATCTTTTACATATGGTAATGTAAGTTTCCATATTACACTCTCCATACATCTCACCCTCTCTTCCCCTTTCCCCATGTCCATAAGTCTATTTTTTATGTCTCTTTCTCCATTGCTGCCCTGTAAATAAACTCTTCAGTACCATTTTTCTAGATTCTGCATACATGCATTAGAATATGAAGTTTATCTTTTTTTTTTCCTGACTTACTTCACTCTGTTTAATAGGTTCTAGGTTCATCTGCCTCAAAAATTGTCTTTTTCAATTTTGGTTTCCTCAGGATATATTCCTAAGAGTGGGATTGCTGGTTCATATGGTGATTTTATTCCTAGTTTTGTAAGAAATAACCATATCATCTTCCACAGTGGCTGCATCAATTTACATTCCCACCAACAGTGCAAGAACATTCCTTTTCTCCACACCCTTTCCAGGATTTGTTTGTAGACTTTTTGATGATGGCCATTCTGACCGGTGTGAGGTGATATTTCATTGTGGTTTTGATTTGCATTTCTCTAATAATGAGTCATGTTGAGGATCTTTTAGCCATCTATATGTCTTCTTTGGAGAAATAACTGTTTATGTCTTTTTCCCACTTTTAGATTGGGTTGTTTGTTTTTCTAGTATTGAGCTATATGAGCTGCTTGTGTATTTTGGAAAGTCCTATGTCAGTTGTTTCATTTGCTATTATTTTCTCCCATTCTGAGGGATGCCTTTTCACATTGTGTATAGTTTCCTTTTCTGTGCAAATGTTTTTAAGTTTAATCATGTCGCACTTGTCTACTTTTGTTTTTATTTCCATTACTCTACGAGGTGGTTCATAGAGGATCTTGCTTTATGTCACTGAGTGTTCTGGCTAAGTTTTCCTCTAAAAGTTTTAAAAGTTTTATAGTTTCTGGTTTTAATATTTAGGTCTTTGATCCACTTTGAGTTTAAAGTTTATTATCTTTAGGGTTTTCCGTGTACAATATTATGTCATCTACAAACAGTGAAAGCTTTACTTCTTCTTTTCCAATCTGGATTCCTTTAATTTTTCTTCTCAGATTGCTGTAGCTAGGATTTCTAGAACTATGTTGAATAATAGTGGTGAAAGTGGACACCCTTGTCTTGTTCCCGATCTTAGAGGGAATGCTTTCACTTTTTCACCATTGAGAATAGTGTTTGCTGTAGGCTTCTCATGTATGGCCTTTAATATGTTGAGGCCAGGAGGTCCAACCAGTCCATCCTAAAGGAAATCAGTCCTGGGTGTTCACTGGAAGGACTGATGCTAAAGCTGAAACTCCAATACTTTGGCCACCTCATGCGAAGAGTTGACTCATTGGAAAGGACCCTGATACTGGGAGGGATGGGGGCAGGAGGAGAATGGGACAACAGAGGATGAGATGTCTGCATGGCATCACTGGCTTGATGGGCATGAGTTTCAGTGAACTCCGAGAGTTGGTGATGGACAGGGAAACCTGGTGTGCTGCAATTCATGGAGTCACAGAGAGTGGAACACGACTGAGTAACTGAACTGAACTGAATGGATGTTGAGGTAGGTTCCTTCTATACCCATTTATTAAGAGCTTTAATCATAAATGGGTGTTGAATTTTGTCAAATATTTTTTCTGCATCTATTGAGATTAATTACCATATGGTTTTTATCTTTTAATTTGTTAATATGGGTTATCACTCTAATTGATTTGTGTATGTTGAAGGATCCTTGCATCCCTGAAATAAACTCAACTTGATCATGGTGTATGAGCTTTTTGATGTGTTTCTGAATTCTGTTTGCTAAAATATTGTTGAGGATTTTTGCATCTATATTAATCAGTGATAATGCTTATAGTTTTCTTTTTTGTGTTGTCTTTGACTGGTTTTGGTATCAGTGTGATGGTGGCCTCATAGAATGAGTTTGGAAGTGTCCCTTCTTCTGCAATTTTTTGAAAGAGTTTTAGAAGGATAGACGTTAGCTCTTCTCTAAATTTTTGATAGAATTCTTCTGTGAAGCCATCTGGCCTGGACTTTTGTTTTTGGGGAGATTTTTAATCACAGCTTGAATTTCAGTGCTTGTAATTGTGTTGTTCATAATTTCTATTTTTTCCTGGTTCAGTCTTGGAAGATTGAACTTTCCTAAGAATCTGTCCATTTCCTCCAAGTTACCCATTTTATTGTTATATTGTTTTTCATAAAAGTCTCTTATAATCATTTATATTTCTGCATTGTCTCTTGTAACCTCTCCTCTTTCCTTTCTAATTTTGTTGATTTGATTCTACTCTCTCTCTCTCTCTCTTTTTTTTTTTTATGAGTCTGGCTAAAGGTTTGTCAGATTTGTTTATCTTCTCAAAGAACAAACTTTTAGTTTTATTTATCTTTACTATTGTTTCTTTCATTTGTTTTTCATTTATTTCTGCTCGGATCTTTATGATTTTTTTTTCCTTCTGCTAATTTTGGGGTTTTTTTTTTTTTGTTCCTTTATTTTTCCAGTTGTTTTATGTGTAAAGTTAAGTTGTCTATTTGATGCTTTTTGTGTTTCTTGAGGTAGGATTGTATTGCTATTAGAACTGGTTTTGCTGCTTCCTGTAGATTTTGAATTGTCACGTTTACATTGTCATTTGTTTCTAGAAATATTTTTATTTCCCTTTTGATTTCTTCAGTAACCTGTTGGTTATTTACAAACGTATAGCTTGATCTCCATGTGTTTGTGTTTCTTACAGCTTTTTATTTTTTCTTGTAATTGATATCTAGTCTCATACCATTGTGATTGGAGAAGACTCCTGATACAATTTCAATTTTCTTAAATTTACTGAAGTTTGATTTGTGACCCAGGTGTGGTCTATCCTGGAGAATGTTCTATATGCACTTGAGAAGAAGGTGTATTCTCCTTCATCCACCTCATTTAATGTATAACTTAACATTTGTGTTTCCTTATTAATTTCTGTCTTGATGAACCATCCACTGGTGTGAGTGGGGTGTTAAAGTCTTCTACTATTACTGTGTTACTGTCAATTTTTCCTTTTATGTTTGTTAGTGTTTGTCTTATGTATCAAGGTGCTCCTATGTTGGTTGCATAGATATTTACAATTGTTATGTCTTCCTCTTGGATTGATCCTTTGATCATTATGATATTGGACATCATATATCATATGATATCATTTGGATCAATATGATATTGGGTTCCTGATATCTGAAGAAGATTTAGCTTAATATTCTTCAAGCCATGGACCAGGCTTGATCACTCAAGAGCCTTTGTGTAGCAGAGATTTTTTAAAGTCAAAAAGGACAAAGAAAGCTTCTGGCATAGACATCAGAAGGCGGGATGGAGAATGCCCCCGTTGCAAGTTGTTTTATGTCTGTTAGAAAGCTACTAATCGGATAAGAGAGACACCTCAAGGCTGATGGAGTTTCACCAGGACCCTCTCCCACAGTATACATTTTTGAGATAGAATGGCATTTCCCCTTTTATTTTAACAGAACTATGTTGCCTAAGGAAAGAGGCGTTATGTTCATTCCATAACTACTTCCTGCTGTTGAGGAGTGTGGTCCCTAAATCACTGAAGCAACATACTCTTTTAACCCTCATATGGAAAGTCTCTGATCCATGGGCCTCAAGTAATAGTTGGAGGAGACTGTGGCACTCATAGGAGCCTGAACAACCTTTTGTAACTTAAAAACGTTTGGACAGTTAGAAACAAACCCCATTTTACAGTTACATATGGAAGGCAAAATAGTCATCAAACCAAGTTAAAACCTAATCAAAATGAAAAGTCACATTATGTCCATATAAAGTAAAATATGTTATATCAGTCCATCTTAGGATTGTTAGATGTCATCAGATCAAGAAGAGGTGAAGGTATTCACAAAATTGAAGAAAGTCCTTTCCTTGAAGTGGAGAAACCCATCATAGGAAGCCTTCAACTGAAGAGGAGGTTGAAAAGCTGAAAGCTGAGTCAAATTGTTCTAAGGCTTTATCATCTATGACAAAGCTGTTTGCAAAAACAGCCTGTCATACATTGAGACAGTCCCTTTTTTTAGGGGCAGTTTGAGCCCTCATTAAAGCTACAGGTAAAACTTTAAACCAACTCTCTTGTGTTTCCTGAGTTGGCTTACATGGGTGTTTTTTAATAATGTCAGTAGCCTTTTCAACTTTTTCTGAAGATTGAGGTCTCCAGGAACAGTGTGATATTCTATTCCTAGAGCTTTTGAGACCCCTTGAGTTACAGCAGCTTTAAAGATGGAGTCATTGTCACTATCAACTTTAGAGTTTAAGATGCCACTTACATCATCAGAAGTCAGTACAGTAATATTTTGCTCATTAGTAAACTTATGACCTTTAGGCATTAGCAAAACAATAGTAACAATTACCCTTATTCAGTGTGGCCATAGCCTTTTTTCAGTAACTAACTAAACTCTGACCCTGTAGGCAAGCTCAAAGTTGGAGCCTTTAAGAAACCAGTTTGAAGCTTGTCAGTTTGGACCTATTGAGTCTCAGTTATAAGTTTATATAAAGGCTGGGCAAGTTTCCCATAACCCAGAATCCAAATGCGGCAATAGCTGCTAATGCCCAAGAATCCTCTCAATTGTCTTAAAGTCATATTTGGCTCATTTAAGAATTTAAGAAAATAAAGTATAAGGATTAGACATTTATTATTCATATATCTTGAACAAGTCTCCATTTATCTTTTGACTTTTTTACAACCAAAATAAGAGTGTTGTATGGACCCCCTTCTCCTTTAAATTCTCAGTGATGGGTTTTAACCCTTCCTTAACACCTCAGGCTTTAATGAATACTTTTTTTGATGTGAAAATAGGTGAGGGTCTTTGAGCTTGATAAAGACAGGAACAGTATTTTGTGTTCAACCCAGAGCTTTTCCATCAGCCCACACTCTAGGATTTATATTTTGTTCAATTAATGGGAGAAAAAGAGCAGGATCCATCTTCATGAAAACAGAGGCCTGGACCTTGTTCAGTATATTCCTCTCCAGAAGGGGTGAGGGAAATTGTGGCATGATCAGAAACTCGTGAGTAAACAGCACATAGTCCCAGCTGCAGCTTAAAGATGACTGAAATAATAGCATTTGGCTTGTCCTAACAGCCCCATTACTGTGGTGGATCAGGAGGAAAGCAGACCAGAACTTAAGTGAGCAAAACGTTGCCCTAGTATCCCAAAGAAGATCGACTGATTGCCCCCTCACAGTTACTAATACCCAGGGTTCCTCAGGTGTTATTAGGATGGGAACTTATGTGGGCACCCCCGAGGACCTTCAGTCCCAATTGTCTTGAGAGTCTGACAACTGGGGCCTACATCTCAGAGGGCAGACTCTTCTCCACTATGGTCCTTTGCAGACCAGACATGAAGAAGGGGGTGGTTTAGATGCCTGAGGGAAATCCCATTTGACATGCCCCTCCTTTCCATAGTAATAACAAGTCCATCACTTTTCACCTGGGCCCCTCTGGGCAATTTTTTCAGGCTGTTTCTGAGCAGGTCCATCAGCAGTTGTTGCAGCTTCAGTCTTTTGCCTGGTTCTTTCTTGCCTTTCATTTTCCTCCTCATATTTTGTACCATAATATATAGTCTGAGCCAGCTGTAACAGTTTTTTTTTTTTTTAACTAATTTGGTCCAAAAGCCTGTTTTCATAAATTATGGAAGATATCTGGAGCCCATTGAGTGAGAAATCTATCTTTTAAGATCATTTATCCCTCTGAACTTTCAGGATCAACATCAGTAAACTTGTAGAGAGCATCCCATAATTATCTAGGAATTTACCAGGATTTCCTTCTCTCCCTGTTTTATGTCAGAAAACTTAACATAGTCTTAGTACGTGCTTACTTGAGTACTACAAGAATACCTCTGAATACAAAGAATACAAAGTGGCTCTGTTATAGGAATTGCTTGACTCCCAGTAGGGAGGAGGGCTATTTCATGCTCCCTCTTTCCCCTTATCTCACATTCAAGCCATTCATCTCCAAAAGTAGTAGCTTCCCCCAAAACTTGAGAGTATGAGTCAGGGGTTAGTGTTTTTCCTGAGATATATATCACATCCTTCCAAGTAAGGTCATAAAGTAGTTAGTCCCAAAAAGGTTTCTATGTAATTTTTGGATTCTCTAAATAGTGTAGACCACAATTGGGACTGTGAATTTCTACCTAGACTGAGGCAGTGCCTTCTGGAAGGGTGCCCTGGTTCTCAGCCTGTTCAGTTGGGAGCCCCAGATACACGGGCAGAGTAAGAGAATAGAAGGGGACTGAAGGTTTCACACCCAAATCTGCACCCTTAGGACATAAGGCAGGCATGTCTCGAGAGAGACAAGGAGCAACACATATGGCACTTCTACCCATTTCTCTTATTTATATGGAACCGGTCAATTTGTAAAACAGTATCATAATTAAGAGACCATTCAACAGGCCAGTGTTCCCCATCTTCCACATGATACAATGGCCATTCAGTATCACAGAAGATCAGGCATGTCTTTTTAAACTCTAGGGATCAAAGTTGTCTCAGTTTGTTTGTTTGTTTGTTTTAATACACTTTAAAAGAATGGTTCTTGAACTGCTAGCTCCATTCTGTAAGAGAAAAAAAGTGACATCCACAGCTGTGGCTTTTTTCCACAGGAAACATCCTTCCCTACTTTAGATGAGGGTGTAGACAGACTTTTCACTGAAGCTTTCCTTCCCTGGACAGACTTAGTCTGTCCCTTACTGATGCAGACATTTGACTCGTTCCTCCCAGTTCAACCACTGAGGCGGGGTGGAGATGCACCAGGGGTAGACCTGATAGCATCCCAGACTGATTTAGTTCCATATCACCAAGACCTTTGTTTGATTCACTCTTTCCTCTGATGCATTCGGGGTGGAGCAGAGTAGTTTTCCCAGAATGTTTTGCAAGCCAGGACTCCTAGGGGAAGCATCCATCTTACATGTGCCTGGGCACACTCCCAAGTACAGTCTTGACTGCAGTAGAAGTGGTGAGTCATAAAGGGATAAACAACAATCAAAATGTCCCTTCTGAGTGTCACCACACCAGTATAGCAAAAGAGGTGATGTGGAGTTGGCCAACGAGGAAAGAGTGATTTTTGTCCTCATGCTATTACAGCCAATTTTTCCAGTTCATTTCCACAGATTCCACAGAAAATACTATCTAAGGAGTTGAGACAAAAGCCATCAGAGGGCTCTCTCTGGTCCACTAACAGTTAACACTAACAAAGGAAGAAGTCCACTCTACTTCCAATCTGACCAGATCCTGCAATTCCCGGTCTGTGTCCTCAAAATCCTCATGGTATCCAGCAGTGCTTTTATCCATATAGATAGGAGGCACAGCCATGACTAAGATTCACTTTCAGGTAGCTGTCCGCTGACGCAGGTACCCGTGAGAGTGACCTCCAGAAAGAGAGACATTCCCAGAGCTAGAGCTCTGCCTCACTCCCACACATGCTCTTATAACTTTTGGCTCTTAGCAAAGCTAGGCATTTCTATGACTACCATGCTTGAGGTCTAAGTAAAAGTACACAGTAACAGCATGGATCACAAGTCCCTGGAAAGTCTGACCCAACAGATTAGGTTAGTAGCTCTAAATCCCTACAGAATTATGAAATGGTCAAAGATATCAGGAAAAGATGACCATGAGAGGAAAGTTCAGTTCACATGCTTTGCCTATCTCTGGCCACTCCCCTCACAGGGACATTGAGTGTCTCTAGCATTGGCAGGTAGGTATAAACCTCCAACAAGACTCCCCTTTTTGGGGCTGCCTTCAGTCATTATGAGACACCATGAAACCACAGAGCAGGACTCATCACTTGCTTCATGCACAGATAAGATAGACACTTCAGGGCTGATGGAGTTTCACCAGGCCCCTCTCCCATAGTATGCATTTTTAAGATAGGATGGTAGGAGGTGTGTCATCCCCCAGCCATTAAACAATTGATGTGAATCCTGGTTTGTTGAGCTATTATAAGCACAAGGTTTGAGAAAAGAAAAAAAAAAAAATTAGTCTTGGGGGAGCCATTTTGAAGAAAGGCAAACTCCAAAGCAAATAGGTAGTTTCATTAACATAGCTTAAGAAAAACATATACATAGAAAAACCTCCTTTTAATTTTGTATAGAGAAGAAAGAAAAAAATCTGACACTTGTAGTTTATTTCCTCCTGCTGCTTAAGGGAGAGATAAAAAATGTCTGACACTTGCAGACTATTTCAACATTTGGAGACTCCCTGGTCTTGCTGCCTGTTACCCTCTCAATAATGTAGTGTCCTTCTTTATCTCTTGAAGTATTATTTATTTTAAGGTCTATTTTGTCTGATATTAGGATTGCTACTCCAGCTTTCTTTGCTTCCCATTTTCATGGAATATATTTTTCCATCCTCTCACTTTCAGTTCAATTGTGTCTTTAGGTCTGAAGTGGGTTTCTTGTAGACAACATATATATTGGTCTTGTTTTTGTAACCATTCAGCCACTCTGTGTCTTTTGGTTGGAACATTTAATACTCACTCATTTAAAGTAATTATTGACATATATCCTCCTATGCCATTTTCTTAATTGTTTGGGATTGATTTTGTAGATTTTTTTTTTTTCCTTCTCTTGTATTTCCTGACTATATATGTACCTTTAACACACTATAAAGCTGGTTTGGTGGTACTGAATTCTCTTACCTTTTGCTTCTCTAAAAAGCTTTTTATTTCTCCATCAGTTTGAATGAGATTCTTTCTGGGTACAGTAATCTTGATTGTAGACTTTTTCTCTTGAGTACTCTAAATATATCCTGCCATTCCCTTCTGGCCTGCAGAGTTTCTGCTGAGAGATCAGCTGTTAAACACATGGAGTTTGTTGCATGTTGCTTTTCCCTGGCTGCTTTTAATATTATTTCTTTGTGTTTAGTCTTTGTTAGTTTGATTATTATGTATCTTGGTGTGTTTCTCCTTGGGTTTATCTTGTATAGGACTCTTTGTGCCTCTTGGACTTGATTGACTACTTCTTTTTCCATACTGGGGAAATTTTCAACTATAATCCTTTCGAAAAATTTTCTCATACCATTTCTTTTTCTCTTCTTCTTCTGGGACCCCTTTAATTCTAATGTTGGTGTGTTTGATATTGTCCCAGATGTCTCTGAGACTGTCCTCAGTTCTTTTCATGCTTTTTACTTTATTCTGCTGTTCAGAAGTTGTTTCCACCATTTTATTTTCTAGCTCACTTATTTTATTTCTTCTGCTTAAGATATTCTGCTATTGATTTCTTCTAGAGTATTTTTACTTTCAGTAATTGTGTTGTTTATATGTTTATTCTTTAATTCTTCTAGGTATTTGTTAATTGATTCTTGAATTTTCTACATTTTGTTTTCAACGTATTTGATCATCTTTACTATCATTATTCTGAATTCTTTTTCAGGCAGATTGCCTATTCCCTCTTCATTTATTCGGACTTCTATGTTTCTAGTTTGTTCTTTCATCTGTTTAGTATTTCTCTGCCTTTGCATTATATTTTGTGTGTTTGAGGTCTACCTTACCCAGGCTTAAAGTTGAATTATTTCTTCCTTTTTGTTTCTGCCATCCTAAGATTGGTCCAGTGGTTTGTGTAAGCTTTGTATAGGGTAAGATTTGTGCTAAGATTTCTTTCTTTCTTTGTTTTTTCACTGAAGGGCAGGGTTGATTGAGGTGATAATCCTGTCTGCTGATCATTGTGTCTGTATTTTTGTTTTGTTTGTTATTTAGATGAGACACCCTGCACAGGGTGCTACTGGTAGTTGGTGATGGTGGATCTTGTATTCAAATGGTTTCCTTTGTGTGAGTTCTCACTATTTGATACTTCCTAAGGTTACCCCACGTCCAAAGTCAGGGACAGCAGCCCAGAGTGCCAGGCTGCGACGCCGCAGGAATGGCCAGGAGGAGCCACCCCACATCCGAGGTCAGGGGTGGCGGCCGAGAGAAAAAGGCATTGTCCGAGGCCAGTGGCAGCCAGGAGGAGATACTCCACGTCCAAGGAGAGGGGTGGGTGGTCTGGAGAAACCACCTCACGCCCGAGGCCAGGGGCAGTGACCCTGAGGAGCCACCCTGAGCCTGAGGCCAGGGCCAGCAGCCAGGAGGAGCAACCCGAGGAGCTGTGGCTGAGCAGGAACAGGAGGGCCTAAAGTAGCTATCCCATGTTGAAGGTCAGGAACAGCAGCGGTAAGGAGATACCCCTCATCCAAGGTAAGGAGCAGTGGCTGTGCTTTGTTGGAGCAGCCGTGAAGAGATACCCCACGCCCAAAGTAAGAGAAACCCAAGTAAGATGGTAGGTGTTGCAAGAGCACATCAGAGGGCAGACACACTGAAACCATACTCACAGAAAACTAATCAATCCAATCACACTAGGACCACAGCCTTGTCTAACTCAATGAAAGCAAGCCATGCCTGCGGGGCAACTCAAGATGGGTGGGTCATGGTGGAGAGATCTGACAGAATGTGGTCCACTGGAGAAGGGAATGGTAAGCCACTTCAGTATTCTTGCCTTGAGAACCCCATGAACAGTAGGAAAAGGCAGAAAGATAGGATACCAAAAGAGGAACTCCCCATGTCATTAGGTGCCCAATATGCTACTGGAGATCACTGGAGAAATAACTCAAGAAAGAATGAAGGGATGGAGCCAAAGCAAAAGCAATACCCAGTTGTGGATGTGACTGGTGAGAGAAGCAAGATCTGATGCTGTAAAGAGCAATATTGCATAGGAACCTGGAATGTCAGGTCCATGAATCAAGGCAAATTGGATGTGGTCAAACAAGAGATGGCTAGAGTGAGCTTCAACATTCTAGGAATCAGCGAACTAAAATGGACTGGAATTGGTGAATTTAATTCAGATGAACACTATATCTACTACTGTGGGCAGTAATCCCTCAGAAGAAATGGAGTAGCCATCATGGTCAACAAAAGAGTCTGAAATGCAATACTTGGATGCAATCTCAAAAATGACAGAATGATCTCTGTTCTTTTCCAAGGCAAACCATTCAGTATCACAGTTATCCAAGTCTATGCCCCAACCAGTAACGCTGAAGAACCTGAAGTTGAACGGTTTTATGAAGACCTACAAGACCTTTTAGAACTAACACCCAAAAAGATGTCCTTTTCGTTATAGGGGACTGGAACACAAAAAGTAGGAAGTCAAGAAACACCTGGAGTAACAGGCAAATTTGGCCTTGGAATGCGGAATGAAGCAGGGCAAAGACCAATAGAGTTTTGCCAAGAAAATGCACTGGCATAGCTAACACCCTCTTCCAACAACACAAGAGAAGACTCTACACATGGACATCACCAGATGGTCAACATTGAAATCAGACTGATTATATTCTTTGCAGCCAAAGATGGAGCAGATCTATACAGTCAGCAAAAACAAGACCGGGAGCTGACTGTGGCTCAGATCATGAACTCCTTATTGCCAAATTCAGACTTAAATTGAAGAAAATAGGGAAAACTGCTAGACCATTCAGGCATGACCTAAATCAAATCCCTTATGATTATACAGTGGAAGTGAGAAATAGATTTAAGGGCCAAGATCTGATAAATAGAGTGCCTGATGAACTATGGTATGAAGTTCAAGACTTTGTACAGGAGACAGGGATCAAGACCAAGCCCACGGAAAAGAAATGCAAAAAAAAGCAAGATGGCTGTCTGGGGAGGGCTTACAAATAGCTGTGAAAAGAAGAGAGGCGAAAAGCAAACGAGAAAAGAAAAGACGTAAGCATCTGAATGCAGAGTTCCAAAGAATAGCAAGAAGAGATAAGAAAGCCTTCTTCAGCAATTAATGCAAAGAAATAGAGGAAAAGAACAGAATGGGAAAGACTAGAGATCTCTTCAAGAAAATAAGAGATACCAAGGTAACATTTCATGCAAAGATAGGCTCGATAAAGGACAGAAATGTTATGGACCTAACTGAAGCCGAAGGTATTAAGAAGACATGGGAAGAACACACAGAAGAACACCACAGGTCAAAAGCATCAGTTCTTCAGCACTCAGCATTCTTCACAGTCCAACTCTCACATCCATACGTGACCACAGGAAAAACCATAGCCTTGACTAGACGGAATTAGTCAGCAAAGTAATGTCTCTGCTTTTGAATATACTATCTAGGTTCGTCATAACTTTTCTTCCAAGGAGTAAGCATCTTTTAATTTCATGGCTGCAGTCACCATCTGCAGTGATTTTGGAGCCAAAAAAAAAAAAAAAAGTCTTACACTGTTTCAACTGTTTCCCCATCTATTTCCCATAAAGTGATGGGACCAGATGCCATGATCTTTGTTTTCTGAATGTTGAGCTTTAAGCCAATTTTTTCGCTCTCCTCTTTCACCTTTATCAAGAGGCTTTTTAGTTCCTCTTTACTTTCTGCCATAAGGGTGGTGTCATCTACATATTTGAGGTTATTGATATTTCTCCCAGCAATCTTGATTCCAGCTTGTGTTTCTTCCAGTCTAGCGTTTCTCATGATGTGCTCTGCCTATAATTTAAACAAGCAGGGTGACAATATACAGCCTTGACATACTCCTTTTCCTATTTGGAACCAGTCTGTTGTTCCATGTCCAGTTCTAACTGTTGCTTCCTGACCTGCATACAGATTTCTCAAGAGGCAGGTCAGGTGGTCTGGTATTCCCATCTCTTTCAGAATTTTCCACAGTTGATTGTGATCCACACAGTCAAAGGCTTTGGCATAGTCAATAAAGCAGAAATAGATGTTTTTCTGGAATTCTTTTGCTTTTTCCATGATCCAGCGGATGTTGGCAATTTGATCTCTGGTTCCTCTGCCTTTTCTAAAACGAGCTTGAACGTCAGGAAGTTCATGGTTCACATATTGCTGAAGTCTGGCCAGGAGAATTTTGAGCATTACTTTAGTAGCATGTGAGATGAGTGCAATTGTGCAATTGTTTGAGCATTCTTTGGCATTGTGTTTCTTTGGAATTGGAATGAAAACTGACCTTTTCCAGTCCTGTGGCCACTGCTGAGTTTTCCATATTTTCTGGCATATTGAGTGCAGCACTTTCACAGCATCATCTTCCAGGATTTGAATCAGCTCAACTGGAATTCCATCACCTCCAATAGTTTTGTTCGTAGTGATGCTTTCTAAGGCCCACTTGATTTCACTTTCCAAAATGTATGGCTCTAGATTAGTGATCAAATCATCATGATTATCTGGGTCGTGAAGATCTTTTTTGTACGGTTCTTCCGTGTATTCTTGCGACCTCTTCTTAATAACTTCTGCTTCGGCTAGGTCCAGACCATTTCTCTCCTTTATCAAGCCCATCTTTTCATGAAATGTTCCCTTGGTATCTCTAATTTTCTTAAAGAGATCTCTAGTCTTTCCCATTCTGTTCTTTTTCTCTATTTCTTTTCATTGATCACTGAAGAAGGCTTTCTTATGTCTTCTTGCTATTCTTTGGAACTCTGCATCAGATGGTTATATCCTTCCTTTTCTCCTTTGCTTTTTGCCTTTCTTCTTTTCACAGTTATTTGTAAGCCCTCCCCAGACAGCCATCTTGATTTTTTGCATTTCTTTCCATGAGGATGGTCTTGATCCCTGTCTCCTGTATAACGTCATGAACCTCATTCCATAGTTCATCAGGCACTCTATCTATCAGATCTTGGCCCTTAAATCTATTACTCACTTCCTCTGTATAATCATAAGGGATTTGATTTAGGTCATACCTGAATGGTCTAGCGGTTTTCCCTACTTTCTTCAATTTAAGTCTGAATTTGGCAATAAGGTGTTCATGATCTGAGACACAGTCAGATCCCAGTCTTGTTTTTGATACTGTATAGAGCTTCTCCATCTTTGGCTGCAAAGAATATAATCAATCTGATTTCGGTGTTGACCATCTGGTGATGTCCATTTGTAGAGTCTTCTCTTGTGTTGTTGGAAGAGGGTGTTAGCTATGCCAGTGCATTTTCTTGGTAAACCTCTATTAGTCTTTGTCGTGCTTCATTCCGCATTCCAAGGCCAAATTTGCCTGTTACTCCAGGTGTTACTTAACTTCCTACTTTTGCATTCTAGTCCCCTATAATGAAAAGAACATCTTTTGGGGGTGTTAGTTCTAAAAGGTCTTGTAGGTCTTCATAAAACCGTTCAACTTCAGATTCTTCAGCGTTACTGGTTGGGGCATAGACTTGGATAACTGTGCTATTGAATGATTTGCCTTGGAGACTAACAGATATCATTCTGTCGTTTTTGAGATTGCATCCAAGTACTGCATTTCAGACTCTTGTTGACCATGGTGGCTACTCCATTTCTTCTGAGGGATTCCTGTCCGCAGTAGTATATGTAATGGTCATCTGAGTTAAATTCACCCTTTCCAGTCCATTTTAGTTCACTGATTCCTAGAATGTCGAAGCTCACTCTAGCCATCTCTTGTTTGACCACTTCCAATTTGCCTTGATTCATGGACCTGACATTCCAGGTTCCTATGCAGTATTGCTCTTTACAGCATCAGATCTTGCTTCTATCACCAGTCACATCCACAACTGGGTATTGTTTTTACTTTGGCTCCATCCCTTCATTCTTTCTGGAGTTATTTCTCCACTGATCTCCAATAACATATTGGACACTTAATGACCTGGGGTGTTCCTCTTTTGGTATCCTATCATTCTGCCTTTTCATACTGTTCATGTGGTTCTCAAGGCAAGAATACTGAAGTGGCTTGCCATTCCCTTCTCCAGTGGGCCACATTATGTCAGGCCTCTCCACCATGACCCGCCCGTCTTGGGTTGCCCCACAGGCATGGCTTAGTTTCATTGAGTTAGACAAGGCTGTGGTCCTAGTGTGATTAGATTGATTAGTTTTCTGTGAGTATGGTTTCAGTGTGTCTGCCCTCTGATGTGCTCTTGCAACACCTACCATCTTACTTGAGTTTCTCTTACCTTGGGCGTGGGGTATCTCTTCATGGCTGCTCCAGCAAAGCACAGCCACTGTTCCTTACCTTGGATGAGGAGTAACATAGATAGTATATTCAAAAGCACAGACATTACTTTGCCGACTAAGTTCGGTCTAATCAAGCCTATGATTTTTCCTATGGTCATGTATGGATGTGAGAGTTGGAATGTGAAGAAGGCTGAGCACCGAAGAATTGATGCTTTTGAACTGTATTATTGGAGAATACCCTTGAGAGTCCCTTGGACTGCAAGGAGATCCAACCAGTCCTTTCTGAAGGAGATCAGCCCTGGGATTTCTTTGGAAGGAATGATGTTAAAGCTGAAACTCCAGTACTTTGGCCACCTCATGCAAAGAGTTGACTCATTGGAAAAGACTCTGATGCTGGGAGGGATTGGGGGCAGGAGGAGAAGGGGACGACCGAGGATGAGATGTCTGGATGTTATCACGGACTCAATGGACATGAGTTTGAGTGAACTTCGGGAGTTGGTGATGGACAGGGAGGCCTGGCATGCTGCAATTCATGGCGTTGAAGAGTCGGACACGACTGAGCGACTGAACTGAACTGAGGGTTAGTCTCTGGTAGTCTAAGATCTTGGAGTCAGTGCTTCCACTCCAAAGCCTCAGGGCTTGATTTCTGATCAGGAATGAAGATTCCACAAGTGGTTTGTTATGGCATTGAGATGAAAACAAATACCTCAATACGAGAAACCAAATTGAACCCCAAGCAAATGGCAGTTACAATATCAGGAGAATAATAATTAAAATCATTGAATATACACATATACAAGTATAACACATGAAAAAAGTCCAAGAAAAATAAAATACATTAGATTGACCTGACAAACGAAATAAAAAATGATATTTATCAGTTAAGAACAAAACTAACTAAAGCACAAACTGGGAAACAAAGCTAAAGCAAGGTGCCAAGTGGGGAATAAAACAGTGAAATAAAACTAAAAAATATATTGAGACAATGGTGAGAAAGAAAAGAAAGAAAGATATGCAAAGTTAAATATAGGTGGATTAAGAAGATTTATATACATTAAAAATTAACTCAAGGGGAGAAGAACAGTAGGAAAGGAAAACAAAGAAATAAATCTAGAAAAAATATAACAGGTTTAAAAAATAAAATTGTAAAAAAGAGAAAAGGAAAAAAAAAAAAAAAGGAAGAAGAAAGAAAAATAAATAAATAAAGGAAAATTCATTGAACTGCAAGAGCCCAACATAGAGGCAGAGGTTTATAACAACAATAGAAAATGTGACTGAGAAAAAAAAAAGCTCAAAAGCGTAATTAGATTTTATAGTGCCAATAAAATCAACAAATTCCATAGAGGTGGGAAAAAAAATCCAAAAGAATCTATAGAACAAGTCAAAACATAAGAAATATAAATATTTTTCTTGAGTCACTATGGTCAGAAGCCTTTCTCTCACGGAGTGTCACAATCCACCTCACCTTCCTAAGATGCCCTCCAAAACTATACTGATCTTTGGACCTGCTGTGGGGGCTGCTCAAATACACAGAGTCTGCCTCGTTGATAGTGTGGATTTGATCTACACCTAGTGGGAAGGTTTTGGGTTTTCTTCCTTAGCCACACCACCCCTAGGTTTCAATTGTGGTTTTATTTCCACCTCTGCATATGGGTCATCCACTGAGGTTTGATCCTGATGCTGCCTGGAAGGTTTGGGTCTGCCCCTGTGAGGGCCAGGTGCGGAGGTAGTACAGCTGTGTGTGCCGTAGGGGTTCTAGCAGCACCATATACTCAGAGGAGTTGGTGGCTAGGGCAGCAAGAAATATAGTGCTTTAGAAGGGTATGACAGCCAGTATTGGCAAATAGGCTCCAGTATTCTTGCCTGGAGAATCCCCCAGACAGAGGATGGATGGCCAGAATGGATGCCAGGATGGCCTGGCAGGCCACAGTCTACAGGGTCTCAAAGAGTTGGACTTGACCAAAGTGACTCAGCACACATAGATACAGGACTTTTTTTTTTTTTTTTTAACCTGTGGCAGCTCTGCCCCAGTGAGAGTTGAGCATGAACATGGCACAGCTTCTTGAGTTGCAGGTACCCTGGTGGTGCCAAGTGTGCAGGGACAAGACTGCCTCTGCTGCAGGAGTTATGGCCCTATCAGAGTTTTTTTTTTTTTTTTTCCAAGCTTTTTGTAGCTGGCAATCAGAAGACTTCTTTGGCTAGTCTTGCTTGGGGTCCTTCTCTGTTGTTCTGTGCATCAGGCACATAGAGGGGCCCCGGGCTGGGGTCTTCCTCTATAGATTGGTGTGTCAGGCACTTGGAGGAGCAACCTGGGTGGAGTCCTACTCTGTAGCTCAGTGCATAAAGCATTTGATGGGTCAGCCTCTCTGTTGTTCATCTGCTGATGCTGGCGTGTGGAGAGAGAGAGGCTATGGTGATGGCTGCACCCCTACACGTGACTCAGCAGTGTCGTCTTGCTTCCATGGCTGCCTGGCTTTCCTCCACAGGCATTTCCCTCCACAATCTCCTCCCTCACATCCCCTTGATCCATCTCTCCATAGTCATCAGCAGCACTCACCTTAGAATTGCTCCATAATCCCTAAACACCAACTCCCAGCCACTGCACCTTCTAGGGGACCTGCATCCTTGTCCATGGTTTGTATGGCTGCAGCAAGGTCTGTTTGATTCTCATTCCATTTCAACTGCCACAGATCAGCTGTTCCACTCTCAGCATTAAATGTTTCTCCTCTGACTCAGATAATTGCTTCAATGTGGGGACTGTACCCCTGCTTCAGTTCCCCCACCTGCTGAGGGCAGATCCAGTTCTACTAACACTCCTGTATTTCCCCCTAGTTCCTTCATCTTATTGAGTTTTGCCTGGTTTTATATATTCTTTTCTTCTGATCAGGTTTTCCTGTCCACTCTCAGCTGGTGTTCTGCATGCACTTCTGTGTCTAAAGGTGTATTTCTGATGAATCTGTGTAGAGAGATGTACTACACATCCACCTACTCCTCTGCCATCTTGTTCTCTCCTCTCTCCTTAATTTTGTCACCTAAACCTCCATTGTTTTGGACAGCACTCTTAGAATTGAACTTCATAATCTGTCTTAAATAAAGACAGGGACATCTATGGGGCTCACTGTTCATATGGCCTTTCTTCCATTAAGTAAGCCTCTGTACACATGGCTCCAGGTGAAGAGAGTGAAATATTTCTCTTAAAGTGACTTCCTTGTTTTACGAATGGGACATTGACATGAAGTGGTCACTTACAGTCTTTCTGGGCTACTTATTCAACATGGAACCCCACCCCACAAGTGAGCTGGGTGTGAGTGAAGTCCTGAAAGATCACTACACCATGGCTAAAGGGAACAGCAAGGGGTGCCAATATCTGATGATTTGTGACATTGAAGTGATGGAATCCTAGGGAGAAGTTTCTATATTTTCAATTTCAAAAACATGATTTTGGGGACAAATAGCATGGTCAAAACTGAAGTTACCTTGTTTTTATAATTGACTCAAAAATATAGGCATTACAATAGTCAGAGATAAGTGGGAAAGATAGATGATGAAAGATAAATTTAAAAAGAAAATTAGATACATTGAAACAAAATTAAGGAAACAGAAATAAAATTATCAGAAACAAAGTCAGGTTCGTATAGTAACTGATACATTGAATAGCTGGATGCCTAGCTCTTTGTAGCCCAAGCTCTCCTCCAAAAAAATTAAAATAAATATTCTTACTTTAGGTATAAAAACATGTTTAAACACATAAACTTATGTTTATGTCACATAAATAGAGTAGATATAAATACGTTTAATAGGTTAATTTGCTAATAGTCAATATTATGTTATCATGGGCAAAAACCTATAGGGTTATTTCATACTGGAAATATTGAAACTAAAATAGGTATAACATCTTGGGCATTAAGGTGGTGCTAGTGGTAAAGAATCTGCCTGCCAATGCAAGAGATGCCAGTTTGATACCTGGCTCAGGAAGTTCCCCTGGAGAAGGGAATGGAACACAACTCCAGTATTCTTGCCTATAAAATCTCAGACAGAGAAGCCTGAGACACATGGAGTCTCAAAGAGTTGGACATGCATGAGCAACGGAGAGGAAATCAAATCAAATTTAAATCAAAGTGGGTGGAGGAGCTGAAGGAACTTTTTTCCAGGTAAGACATCCAAAATGCCATAGATACATGAAAAGGTGATCAGCATTACTAATCATCAGAAAAATGCAAATCAAAACCACAATAAAAAATCACTTCATACTTGTTCAGTTGGCTGTCATCAAAATGACAAGACAAAGCACGTGTTGGGGAGGATGCTGAGAAAAGGAAATCCTTATTCATTGTCGGTGAGAATATTGATTGATGAAACCAATATAGAAAACAGTACGGAGGGTCCTGAAAATGTTAAAAATAGAACCATCAAAAGATCTAGCAATTCCACTTCTGGGTGTATATGCAAAGGAAATAAATACATTATCCACGGTCCAATATTCATTGCAGCATGAGTGAAAATGGTGAAGGTATGGAGACAAAGAGATAGTCTGTGTTGCTAAGTCTCTTCAGTCATGTCTGACTCTTTGAGACTCTATGAATTATAGCCCATCCCCCTGACTCTTCTGTCCATGAGATTCTCCAGGCAAGAATACTGAAGTGAGTTGCAGTGCCTTCCTCTCTTCCAGACCCAGGGATCCAAACTGTGCCTCCTGTGGCTCCTGCATTGCAGATGGATTCTTTATCATGATAAATGTACAAAGAAGATTTGGTGTACATATACACATCAGATTGTTACCATTTGAGCTATAATTCTATATATATATATATCTGAATGTATAATATACATTATATATAAATATATATATAATCTTTACAAACAAAGCTAGTGGAGATGATGAAATTCCAATTGAGCTATTTCAAATCCTAAATGATGATGCTGTGAAAGTGCTGCACTCAATAGGCCAGCAACTTTGGAAAACTCAGCAGTGGCCACAGGACTGGTAAAGGTCAGTTTTCATTCCAATCCCTAAGAAAGGCAATGCCAAAGAATAGTTAAACTACTGCACAATTGCACTCATCTCACAGGCTAGTGAAGTAATGCTCAAAATCTTGCAAGCCAGGCTTCAGCAGTACGTGAACCATGAACTTCCAGATATTTCGCTGGTTTTAGAAAAGGCAGAGGAACCAAGATCAAAATGCCAACATCCGCTGGATCATCAAAAAAGCAAGGGAGTTCCAGAAAAACATCTATTTCTGCTTTATTGACTATGCCAAAACCTTCGACTGTGTGGATCACAATAAACTGTGGAAAATTCTGAAAGAGGTGGGAACACCAGACCACCCGACCTACCTTTTGAGAAACCTGTATGCAGGTCAGGAAGCAACAGTTAGAATTGGACATGGAACAACAGACTGGTTCCAAATAGCGAAAGGAGTACATCAAGGCTATATATTGTCACCCTGCTTATTTAACGTCTATGTAGAGTACATCATGAGAAACAAGGCTGGAAGAAGCACAAGCTGGAATCAAGATTGCCATGAAAAATATCAATAACCTCAGATATGCAGATGACACCACCCTTATGGCAGAAAGTGAAGAGGAACTAAAAAGCCTCTTGATGAAACTGAAAGAGGAGAGGGAAAAAATTGGCCTAAAGCTAAACATTCAGAAAACGAAGATCATGGCATCTGGTCCCATCACTTCATTGGAAATAGATGAGGAAACAGTAGAAACAGTGTCAGACTTTACTTTTGGGGGCTCCAAAATCACTGCAGATGGTGACTGCAGCTATGAAATTAAAGGACACTTAATCCTTGGAAGGAAAATTATGACCAACTTAGATAGCATATTCAAAAGCAGAGACATTACTTTGCCAAAAAAGTTCCGGCTAGTCAAGGCTATGGTTTTTCCAGTAGTCATGTATGGATGTGAGAGTTGGACTGTGAAGAAACCTGAGCACTGAAAAATTGATGTTTTTGAACTGTGGTGTTGGAGAAGACTCTTGAGAGTCCCTTGGACTGCAAGGAGATCCAACCAGTCCATTCTGAAGGAGATCAGCCCTGGGATTTCTTTGGAAGGAATGATGCTAAAGCTGAAACTCCAGTACTTTGGCCACCTCATGTGAAGAGTTGACTCATTGGAAAAGACTCTGCTGCTGGGAGGGATTGGGGGCAGGAGAAGAAGGGGACGACAGAGGATGAGATGGCTGGATAGCATCACTGACTAGATGGACGTGAGTCTGAATGAACTCCGGGAGTTGGTGATGGACAGGTAAGCTTGCGTGCTGTGATTCATGGGGTCGCAAAGAGTCGGACATGACTGAGCGACTGAACTGAACTGATGTTTGTGTGTGTGTATGTGTATATATATATATATATATACATATATATATAATAGAATGTTATTCAACCATGAAAAGAAGGAAAATCTGCCATTTGCAACAACATGGATAAAACTTGAGGGCCTTATTGTAAGTGAAATATCAGAGAAAGGTGAATACTTCATGATGTCACTTGTATGTAGAAGGTAAAAAAACCGAACTCTTGAACAGAAGGGTATAATAGTGGTTACCAGGGGCTGGGAGCTGGGGGAAATGAAACCGTGCTGGACAAAGGCTGCACTTCCAGTTGTAAGATGAATAAGTTTTGGGTATATAGGTGGCTCAGCTGGTAATGACTTTTCCTGTAGTGTGGGAGATCTAGGTTGAGCCTTCTGTTGGAAAGATCCCCTGGAGAAAGAAATGGAAACCCACTCCCATATTCTTGCCTGGGAAGTCCCATGGACAGAGAAGTCTGGAATTGAGTCACACGAGTCAGACATGGCTCAGAGACTAAATTAGCCAACTGAGATTGAGGTAACTCTTGTCACTAAGCTTATATCACTTTCAAACAAACCCAACAAATGGCTTGCATTTTGTTATTGAACAGGGTGTTTAACATGGTATATGTTCTCTAGAATGTTTATCAGGCATTCATTCAGTCAGTTAACAAATACTTATTAAAATATTTACTGTTTGGAGACACACCACTTAATCTGAGGCCACAGCAGTGACTGAGGTATGGGCTGTACTCTGGGAGTTTTCCAGCTAGTTGTAGATGAAAACAAATTTATTTAAAGATCCCTTTATATGTGAGTCTCTAAAAGAGACCCACTTCAAACCAAGGGACATATACCGACTGAAAGTGAAGGCCTGGAAAAAGATATTTCATGCAAATGGAGGCCAAAAGAAAGCAGGGGTAGCAATACTCATACTCAGATAAAATAGACTTTGAAATAAAGACTGTGAAAAGAGACAAAGAAGAACACTACATAATGATCAAAGGATCAATCCAAGAAGAAGATATAACAATTATAAATATATATTCACCGAACATAGGAGCACTTTAATAAGTAAGGCAAATGTTAACAAGTATAAAATAAGAAATTAGCAGTAACACAATAATAGTGGGAGACTATGGATACATCAACCAAATAGAAAATTAGCAAGGAAACACAAGATTTAAATGATGCAGTGAACCAGTTAGACCTAATTGAAATCTATAGGACATTTCATCCCATTGAAATGTTGTTGCTGAACCACAAAATAGTCTGGGATTCCTGGCCTTTAAAGGAGAAGAATTCAATCTGGGACCAGAGATGAGGCTTGATCGCTCAGAGCATTTGTGTAATAAAGGTTTATTAAAGTATAAAAAAAAATAAAGAAAGCTTCTGACGTAGACATCAGAAGAGGGCAGAAAGAGTGCCTCCTCATTAGTGTTAGCAATGGAGTTGTATACATCTAATTAGTTATTATATGAATCAAAAGAATGTTTGGAGGTTGTAAAGATCTTACTAGACCCACTCCCATAATTTACATTTTAAGATAGCAGGATTAGACAGAAGGTTTTTTACAGAAACTGTCCTCAAGCAGGATACATTATTGTTATATAATCCTAAGGAATGTAGAGGGGGAAAAAAAGTTTATCCTTTCCCCCTCCATGAGAATTCCAGACCCTATCTCCTCCCCAAGAGCCCCTGACCCTTCTCTCCCTGGGGATCCTGGGACTTCTTATCAACCTGCTTAGGAATTGACTCACCATAACAATGAATATTGACTTTTGTCAAGTGCACATAGAACATTCTCCAGGATAGATCATATCCTGGGCCATAAAACTAGCCTTGATAAATTTAAAAAAAAAAAAAAAGAGAGAGAGAAATAATTTCAAACATCTTTTCTGATCACAGTGTTGTAAGATAAGATGTTAACTACTGGAAAGAAAACAATTAAAAATACAAACATATGGAGGCTTAAAAACACGCTTCTGAATAACAACAGATCATGGAAGAAATAAAAAAGGAAGTCACAGTATGCATAGAAACAAGTGAAATGAAAACACAAAACACAAAACTTATGGGATTCAGTAAAAGCAGTGCTAAGAGGAAGGTTCATAGCAATACAAGCTTGCCTCAAGAAATAAGAGAAACATAAAATAAATAGCCTAACTTTACAGCTAAAGCAACTAGCAAAAGAAGAAATTAAGAAACCCAAAGTTAATAGAAGAAAAGAAATCATACAAATCAGAGTAGAAGTCAATGAAAAAGAAACAAAGGAGACCATAGCAAAAAAATCAACAAAACTAAAAGCTGGTTCTTTGAGAAGATAAATAAAATAGACAAACCATTAGCCAGACTCATCAAGAAAAAAAAAAGGAGAAGAACCAAATCAACAAAATTATAAAAAATAGAGAAATCACAACAGACAACACAGAAATACAAAGGATCATAAGAGACTACTATCAGCAACTATACGCCAATTAAAAAAAAAAAAAAAAAAGGACAACCTGGAAGAAATGGAAGAATTCATAGAAAAATATAACCTTCCAAAACTGAACTAGGAAGAAAGAGAAAATATTAACAGATCTATCACATGGATGGAAATTGAAACTGAAATTTAAAAGTCTTCCAACAAATCAAATCCCAGGACTAGATGGCTTCACAGTTAAATTCTACCAAAAGTTTGGAGAAAAGCTAACACCCATCTTGCTCAAAATCTTTCAGAAAATTGCAGAGGAAGGTAAACTTCCAAATTCATTCTATGAGGCCATTATCGCCCCAACACCAAAACCAGACCAAGATGCCACAATAAAAGAAAACTAAGGTCAATATCTCTGATGAATATAGATGCAAAAATTCTCAATAAAATTCTAGCAAACAGAATCCAATAACATATTAAAAAGATCATGCATCATGATCAATTGGGGTTTATCCCAGGGATGCAAGGATTCTTCAATATTTGCAAGTCAGTCAATGTGATCAGTTCACTTCAGTTCAGTGGCTCAGGCCTGTCCGACTCTTTGCGACCCCATGAATTGCAGCACGCCAGACCTCCCTGTCCATCACCGTCTCCCGGAGTTCACTCAGACACGTCCATCGACTCAGTGATGCCATCCAGACATCTCATCGTCTGTCGTCCCTTTCTCCTCCTGCCCCCAATCCCTCCCAGCATCAGAGTCTTTTCCAATGAATCAACTCTTCCCATGAGGTGGCCAAAGTACTGGAGCTTCAGCTATACCATGATTCCTTCCAAAGAAATCCCAGGGCTGATCTCCTTCAGAATGGACTGGTTGGATCTCCTTGCAGTCCAAGGGACCGTCAAGAGTCTTCCCCAACACCACAGTTCAAAAGCATCAATTCTTCAGCGCTCAGCCTTCTTCACAGCCGAACTCTCACATCCATACATGAACACAGGAAAAACAATAGCCTTGACTAGACGGAACTTAGTCGGCAAAGTAATGTCTCTGCTTTTGAATATGCTATCTAGGTTGGTCATAACTTTTCTTCCAGGGAGTAAGCGTCTTTTAATTTCATCACTGCAGTCACCATCTGCAGTGATTTTGGAGCCCCCAAAAATAAAGTCTGACACTGTTTCCACTGTTTCTGCATCTATTTCCCATGAAGTGATGGGACCAAATGCCACGATCTTCGTTTTCTGAATGTTGAGCCTTAAGCCAACTTTTTCACTCTCCTCTTTCACTTTCATCAAGAGGCTTTTTACTTTCTCTTGACTTTCTGCCATAAGGGTGGTGTCATCTGCATATCTGAAGTTATTGATATTTCTCCTGGCAATCTTGATTCCAGCTTGTGTTCCTTCCAGCTCAGCGTTTCTCATGATGTACTCTGCATAGAAGTTAAATAAGAAGGGTGACAATATACAGCCTTGATGTACTCCTTTTCCTATTTGGAACCAGTCTGTTGTTCCATGTCCAGTTCTAACTGTTGCTTCCTGGCCTGCATACAGATTTCTCAAGAGGCAGGTCAGGTGGTCTGGTATTCCCATCTCTCTCAGAATTTTCCACAGTTGATTGTGATCCACACAGTCAAAGGCTTTGGCATAGTCAATAAAGCAGAAAGAGATGTTTTTCTGGAACTTTCTTGCTTTTTCCATGATCCAGCCGATGTTGGCAATTTGATCTTGGTTCCTCTGCCTTTTCTAAAACCAGCTTGAACATCAGGAAATTCATAGTTCACATATTGCTGAAGCCTGGTTTGGAGAATTTTGAGCATTACTTTACTAGTGTATGAGATGAGTGCAACTGTGCGGTATTTTGAGCATTCTTTGTCATTACCTTTCTTTAGGATTGGATTGAAAACTGACCTTTTCCAGTCCTGTGGCCACTGCTGAGTTTTCCAAATTTGCTAGCATATTGAGTGCAGCACTTTCACAGCATCATCTTTCAGGATTTGAAATAGCTCCAGTGGAATTCCATCACCTCCAATGTGATAACCCACATTAAAAAAATTGAAAGATAAAAACCATATGATTATCTCAATAGATTCAGAGAAAGCCTTTTACAAAATTTATCACCCACTTATGATAAAAGTCCCAGAAAGCAGGCATAGAAGATACATACCTCAACATAAAATAAGCCATATATGATAAACCTATAGCAAATATTATCCTCAATGGTGAAAAATTGAAAGCATTTTCTCTAAAGTCATAAATAATACAAGGGGTGCCCACTCTTACCACTGTTATTTAACAAGATAGTTTTGGAAACTTTAGCAACAGCAATCAGAGAAGGAAAAGAAATGAAAGGAATCCAGATTGAAAAAGAAGTAAAACTCTCTGTGTTTGCAGATGACATGATCTTCTATATAGAAAACCCTAAAGATAGTGCCAGCAAATTACTAGAGCTAACGAATGAATGTAGCAAGGTTGCAGGATATAAAATTAAGAAACAGAAATCCCTTGCATTCCTATACACAATGAGAAAACAGAAAAGAAATTAAGGAAACAATCCCATTCACCATTGCAACAAAAATAATAAAATACCTAGGAATAAATTTACCTAAAGAAACAAAAGACCTATATGTAGAAAACATTAAGAAACACTGATGAAAGAAATCAAAGATAATGCAAATAGATGGAGAAATATACCATGTTCATCTATTGGAAGAATCAATATAGTGAAAATGAGTATATTACCCAAAGCAATCTATAGATGCAATACAATCCCTATCAAGCTACCAATGGTATTTTTCACAGAACTAGAACAAATAATTTCACAACTTGTATGGAAATACAAAAAACCTCAAAAAGCCAGAGTAATCTTGAGAAAGAAGAATGGTACCAGAGAAATCAACCTGCCTGATTTCAGACTATACTACAAAGCTACAGTCATCAAGAGAGTATGGTGCAAAGACAGAAATATAGATCAATGGAAAAAAAATAGAAAGCACAAAGATGAATCCATGCACCTATAGACACCTTATCTTTGACAAATGTGGCAAAAATATACAATGGAGAAAAGACAATGTCTTTAACAAGTTGTGCTGGGAAAACTGCTCAACCACATGTAAAAGAATGAAACTAGAATGCTTTCTAACACCATGAACAAAAATAAACTCAAATGGATTAAAGATCTAAATGTAAATATTAAAAAAAATATAAAACTCTGTGAGAAAAACATAGACAGAACATTCTCTGACATAAATAACAAGATCCTCTAAGACCCATCTCCCAGAGTAAAAGCAAAAATAAGCAAATATGACCTAATTAAATTTAAAAACTTCTACACCATGAAGGAAAGTATAAGTAAGATGAAAAGACAGCCTTCAGAATGGGAGAAATAATAGCAAATTAAGCAACTGAGAAAGAATTAATCTAAAAAATATATGAGCAGTTCTTGCAGCTCAATACTAGAAAAATGAATGACCCAATCAAAAATTGGCCAAATAACTAAACAGACATTTCTGCAAAGAAGTCATACAGATAGTTAAGAAACAAATGAAAAGATGTTCACCACTCATTACCAGAGAAATGTAAATCAAAACCACAATGAGGTACCATCTCATGTTTGTCAGAATGGCTGCTATCAAAAACTCTACTAACAATAAATGCTGGAGATGGTATGGATAGAAGGCAATCCTCTTACACTGTTGGCAGGAATGCAAACCAGTACAACCACTATGGAGAACAGTGTGGAGATTCCTTAAAAAACTGGAAATAGAACTGCCTTTTGACCTAGCAATTCCACTGCTGGGCATATACAACAAGGAAACCAGAAATGAAAGAGATATGTGTACCCCAAAGTTCATCACAGCACTGTTTCCAATAGCTAGGACGTGGAAGCAACTTAGATGTCCATCAGCAGATGAATGTATAAGAAAGCTGTGGTACATATACACAATGGAATATTACTCAACTGTTAAAAAGAACCCATTTGAGTCAATCCTAATAAGGTGGATGAAACTGGAGCCTATTGTACAAAGTGAAGCAAGTCAGAAGGAAAAACACTGATACAGTATATTAACACATATACATGGAATTTAGAAGTATGGTAATAATGACCCTATATGCAATACAGCAAAAGAGACACTGGTATAAAGAACAGACCTTTGGAATCTGTGGGAGAAGGTGAGGGCAGGATGATTTGAGAGAATACCATTTAACCATGTATATTACCATAGGTGAAATAGGTGATCAGTCCAAATTTGAGGCATAAAATGACACTCAAAGCCAGTGCACTGGGACAACCCAGAGGGATAGAGTGAGGAGGGAGGTGGGAGGGGAATTCAGGACTGGGGGACACATGTACACCCGTGGCTGATTTAAATCAATGTATGGCAAAATCACCACAATATTGTAAAATAATTAGCCTCCAATTAAAATAAATAAATTAACTAAAAAAAAAAAAAAAAAAAACAGTGGGATGCAGAGAAATGTAGATGATGTAGGAAAATATCTAACACTTGAGAGTGAATGAAGTAAGGCTCTCTGTGTTCGTATGGAAGAATCTAAGCTGAGGCCTGGTGGATGAATGGGAATTGGCAGGTTAAAACTTGGGCATTGAGTATTCAGTGGAATGTTCAAGGCATAAAGATCATGGAGTGTGTGGATTTCCAGAGTTTAGAGAGGCCACACATTGGAGTAACTTATATTCCATTTCCTACAGGTTTAAAAATAGTATTAACAGTGGTGAAAGCATTGCCTTAGAAGAGTTTTTCTCACTTTCAATTTTGGTTTATTTTTATGATAAGCAAATAAAACCTATGTTTAAATGCCAATACAGAGCTCCCTGAGTTGAGAACAGGCCTTAAGGAGCGTAAAGTAATGGCACTTTTGGTGGGTGCAGAGAGAAATGTACTTAGTAAGTTGCTCCTAAGTATCTCAGTGCCTAGTGAGGAGCTAAAAATTACAGATTTTTAAAAATTACAAGATTCATAAAAATTTCATTATCTATTTCAAGAGTTAGATTCTGCCATTCCATGTCTAAAACCTACCACTAGATATCAACTTTAAATGTAAACTTTGTGCTCCTGATGAACTGTTTCTGATTTATCTAATCACTGTTTGTTCCTCTGAACTTAAAAAAAAAAAAAAGCCTCTTAAACATCTTTAATGATACTGAAAAATATTTAATGCATGATTAACAGATTTATAAGCTGTATCAGGGTTTCTATGGGATATCTTAATAGCCATTAGAAATTCTGCATCATGGAACATCTTCCTGGCAAGTATTATGCCATATGGGAAGGCTGAAATTAATTAAATGGCTCCTAATCCACCAGATGGAAACCAGGGTGCATACAAGATGAAGTTACATGCTCTGCTGAGGCCATCATTCCGCATTACATGTCCAGTGATTTGAAGATGCAGAGCTGCCAAGGGGAAGACTTCCAGGATGATGCATAAGATTAACATTATTCAATGTCTTCATATCTGGAACATACAGGAGTCTCACAATTGACAAAGTTTAAGAAAATTTATTAGCTCATTTGTAAAAATGTTGTGAACTGCATCTTTGATAATCATCCCAAAGGTTCTCCACTCACATGCCCACCTCAGGCTGAGGATATTTTCATATAGAGAAGAAAGCATATTCAACTATACACACACACACACACATATATATATATATATATGTTATATATATATATTATATATATGCTTGTTTTATATATGTTTGTTATATATATATATGTTTGTTATATACATATGTTATATATATATATATATTTGTTATATATATGTTTTTATATATATATGTGTTTGTTACATATATATAAGTTTATATATATATATGTACATATATATAAAGTTTATATATATATATATATATATTTAATCTGATTCTTAAACTATTGCAAAGCTTAAGCCAACGTTTCACAGGAGTCAAGTTATTCTGAATTCAGAAGAATAACCTCAAATTTTGACAGTCTTGTTACTTTTAACCCTTGATCAGAATAGTGAGAGATGCTTCTTAGAGCAGACAAAGCAATCTATAGGTCATTGGAAATTAAGTTAAAAATAATGATTGCTAATATTTAAATGCTGGTTAGATTATTGTCTCAGGGATTTTGTGTTTTATCTCCCTTGACAGAGATAATATTCCTCTGTGAGAAGCACTGGTATTGCCTTAATTTTATATATAACAACACTGAAGTTGAGAGAGTTTTAGTAACTAAATTCCCACTTATATTAATCTAAACTCAGGATTAGATTAGCATACCACCCTGGCTCTCTTTGCTTAAGTTTTAAATTTAAATAATAATCATATTCATTAGTTTATTCACTTATTCACTGAGTTTAGCATCATCAGGTATATATGATGTCTCTGATCCTGAAACCACATTAATTCTTGCAATTTTTCAGCCACATCCCTGCACATGTAAAATCTGTCAGGTATAATTCCATGGACAAGTACAGATAACACAAACGTGAAGAAACATAGACTAGGCCCTTAAGTGTCCAAAATCAGTGGAAGAGACAGAAAAGCAATAGCATGGCATAAGGCAGTTTCTTCTGTAACAAGAGAAAGAAAGGCTGAGGAAGAGTAAAGAGTAAGAAGGTGAGCAATGATGGGGAGGTGGTGAGGAGATTGAGCGGCAGCCCCAGCCAAAGGGTGGGAGAATCCATGCACTGCAGCTGCATACTATGTAATCAATATGCTTTTCAAAATAATCTAGAGTGGGAGCTGAGAAGGGGCTTGTTTAGAGAGCAGTTCATTTCTGTGAGAAAAAAAAAAAAAATCCCTCAAATACAGCTGGGTTGACAAATGCGTTCTGTGAATGGTTATTTTGATTACCAAGAGCTATGGGGGAAAAACAAGAATGTTTGCACAGAAACTGAAAGCCTGTGGATTTCCAAGCTTTGGCTCTGCTGCTTACTTGACTCCATTTTTTTTTTTTTTTAATTCTGTCATCCTCCTTTTGAATATCAGCCTATCTCACATTTCCAATATTCATTGTGACTTGGACAAGTCTCCTATAGTGGCAGTATATTAGTCAGGCTCTCTAGGGTAGAACTAATAGGATGTTTGTGTCTATGTATGTATGGGTATATATATATATATATATATATGCATATATATATGTATGATTATGGAGGTCAACCCATCCCAAGATCTGTAAGCTAAGCCAGCAAGCTAGCCACCCAAGAGAGTTGATGATGTCATTGCAGTCCAACTCTGAGGGCAGGAAAAAGACATTGCCATAGTTTGAAGCAGTCAGGCAGCAGGAATTCTCTCAAATGCAGGGCAGGGTCAGATTTCATGTTCTATTCTATTCTTCAACTAATTGGTTAAGGCCATAAACATCCAGGAGGCTGGTTTGTTTTACTGAGTGTACTTATTTAGATGTTAATCTCATCCAGAAACATTTTCACCTTAGAAACACCTGAGAATAATGTTTGACCAACTATCTGGTCTTCCCTGGTGGCTCAGTTGGTTAAGAATCCACCTGCAATGCGGGAAGCCTAGGTTAGATCCCTCAGTTGGGAAGATCCCCTGGAGAAGGGAATGGCTACCGACTCCAGTATTCTGGCTTGGAGAATTTCATGGGGTCACAAAGAGTTGGTCACGACTGAAAGACTTTCAGTTTCTTTCAAATATCTGGGCACTGTAGTCTAGTCAACTTGACACAAAATATTAACCAATAGTAACAAACAGTTTGTCAATGTGTGGTTCTGTTATCAGCACATGTTAGATACTTTTGGAAGGCACAGCCTAGACTGACTGACTCCAAAACTCTGGGGATAAGACCCAGAAACCTGCTTTAACAACCACTCCAAGTAATTCTGAGGCAAGCTAATGATGTTGTTGTTGAGTTGATAAATCATCTCTGATTCTTTTGTGATCCCCATTGGCTGCCCATGGGATTTTCCAGGCAAGAGATACTGGAATGACAGGAAGCTAATGGCAACAGTGATGATTCTTTGAGATGTGACTCACTCATAAGGAGTACATGAGAGGCATCTCCTTCAGCTGTGTCTTCACTAGGAGAATGGCATGGCTTTTCAGCTCAAGGAGTTGAACCGTCTAACCTTCACAAAGAATACTTTTCAAGGTGTGTATTTAATATTGCCACTAAAAGGAAGTTTTGAGGATGGTAAGTCACAGTGTTAGCACACTTCAACTAATTGGTTAAGGCCATAAACATCCAGGAGGCTGGTTTGTTTTACTGAGTGTACTTATTTAGATGTACTTATTTGGACTCTGAATTAAAAATGAGGTACAGAATTCTTGTCCCAGGGGCACCACACATCCAGCTGTGCTGCCTTGGGACATCAGTTACATACTTTGAGCTTTGGATGTCACTTGCACAATTAATACCAGGCCTTGCTGCCTCAGATATTTGTTTGAGCATAAAATGAGAGAAAAGTAAATAAACCAAAATCGTCAACACTTGGAAAGCACCAAACAAACACCTGAGGTGAGACAGGCTAAATTTGGTGCTACAGTATTTTGGAGAAACACTGTATCAGGAATAGTGGAAAAGAAAGTGTCAGTATTATAAAAAGAAGCAGAAAAGGAACTGAATAGCTTATTGTTGATATTCCCCTCATTTTGAAGCATTCAATCCTTGGGAAATCGAGGCTGCAAAGGAACAAACAAGGAGGTCTCCAAGTAGTCTTTAGTTCTGGTTATTTACACATGAAATTGACCTGAAACAGATAAGAAGCCAGTTGATTCTTAAGAAAATGAATTAGGAGATTAAAAACAACCATATACACACAAAGCCCTGTAAGCAATGATGTTTAGATTTAGAGAAAGTTGATTTTTGTTGAAGCCACACAAGCAGAACTTGGCATGAAAGCTGGACAGCCTCACAGAAGAATACTTTGCTGTGAAGTCCAATAGAGATGTGATTGTAGATTGTGAACCTAGACCATGGATAGCGTGTTCTTCCCAGAAAGTCAGAGTCTCCCAGCCTCAATCCTGAAGCATTGGGTCT
The DNA here is from genome assembly GCF_014754425.2 of Oryx dammah. NCBI lineage: Eukaryota > Metazoa > Chordata > Mammalia > Artiodactyla > Bovidae > Oryx > Oryx dammah. Next base: position 2,826,318 of record NW_024070202.1, on the reverse strand, counting down.
CCTGTCAGATATTATGTTTTCTCTCTTCCAGACTAGCAGTATTTTCAACAGCCACAGATTCCTCTGTTTTCAGCTCTTTAATCAGAATGGGATTTTTTTGCGGTTATTATTTCCATGGTCAACATTGCAGGGTTGACAAGCAATTTTTAAGCTTGAAAGTATATAATTATAGATAATAGACTTCACAGTGGTGGAAAACTGGATAAACTTCAGGTTTATTTTCCCCATGAAGATGTGAGAATATCCCATGTCAAGGGACAGAGTTCACATACAAACAATTATTAGAGAAACAGAAAGAAAAGATGTATATATGTGGAGAATTCTGACAAGTACAGATACTTGATACTGAAAGTGAGTCTAGAGGAACAGAATGTTGAATTTCCTGAATTAGCTTCCAAATTTATGGAATATATCCTCCAAACAGAGTAGGTTTAAAGATATTAATTCTTCTTCAAGTAGAAAAGAGAACTCAAATAGTCCATGGATGTATTCTAGCAATACAGATACACAAAGCAGTCACATTTTCTCTTAATCAACCACTTGTAAGAAGCACAAAACTAAGCGACTCTATCTAATATATATGTCTTTCTGAAATAAATAAATAAACTAACAAATACAGTAATATTGACTGGTTGCTCCTGATATCTCTGGGCAAAGTGGTGCAAGAAGAAAGTGAGCTCAGGAATTCAATTTCCCAGCTCAAGAGCCACAGAGAGGACCTCAGAGATTCTCTGTGAATCATAGGAGATTCTTATCTCTTGTAGCTGCAGGACTGCAATTACTGAAAATCAAAAGCCAACTCTCACCAATGAATAGCTGAATTTCAAAGCAAGTTGAACTCCCAGCCTTGCAGGGCATCCATTGTTAAAGTGAGGGCAATGAATGGGGAGAATATGACACTGTAAATTAGAATGCAGTGTGTGGGAAGACTGTGTTGAAGCTCAGCACACTGAGCCCCTGAATTCTGGTGACTCTTCTTTTAACATATTTGCATGCATGACCTATAGTGAAGCCGAACGAACTGAAACATCAAGGTCTGGAGAAGAGAAAGATTTGTTGCAAGGCCATTCAAGGGGACATGAGGCTTATGTCCTAAAAAGCCTCAAACTCACCAAAGGATTTAGTAAATTGCTTATAAAAGCCAAGTAGGACACAGCGTCTGTGATCAGCTTGTGCCCAATTTTCTGATTGGGTGATGGTGAGGGAAAAGGATAGTGTCAGAGGGATTAACATTATCAGTCCTTAGGCTCCAAGAAGCCTAGAGCTGCTTGCTCATAATCATTGAGTAGTTAACATCTTCCATTTGTGGGGATGAAGGTGGGTTTTTTTTTTTGTTTTGTTTTGTTTTCATATATATATCTGCAGAGCTACTCAGAATGGTAAGAGAGCTGATCTTAAATCTTATCACCACATACACAGAAACAGTCATCATGTAAGGTGATATAAGTACTATTGTAGTAATTATTTCACAGTATATATGTCTGTGTGTGTGTGTGTATGCGTGTCACATTTTATCATGTGTATACCTTAAACTTACTAATGTTTTATGTAAATTTGCTGTTGCTGTTCAGTTGCTCAGAACTCTCTGACTTTGCGAGCCTATGGACTTCAGCATGACAGGCTTCCCTGTTCTTCACCAACTCCCAGAGCTTGCTCAAATTAACATCCATTGACTCGGTGATACCATCCAACCATCTCATCCTCTGATGCCCCCGTCTCTTCCTTCCTTCAATCTTTCCCAGCATCAAGGCCTTTTCTAAGGAATCAGCTCTTTGCATCAGGTGGCTGAAGTTTTGGAGCTTCAGCTCCAGCATCAGCACTTCCAATGAATATTCAGGATTAATTTCCTTTATGATTGATGGATTTCACATCCTTAGAGTGCAAGGGACTTTCCAAAGTCTTCTCCAACATCGCAGTTTAAACGCACCAATTCTACAGCACTCAGCATTCTTCATGGCCCAAGTCTCACATCCATATATGACAAATGGAAAAACCATAGCATTGACTAAACGGACTTTGGTGCAAAGCAGTGTCTCTGCTTTTGAATATACTGTCTAGCCTTGTCATTGCTTTCCTTCCAAGGAGCAAGCATCTTTTAATTTCATAGCTGCAGTCAGTGATTTTCAAGCCCCCCAAAAATAAAGTCTGTCATTGTTTCCATTGTTTCCCCACTTATTTGCCATGAAGAGATGGTACTGGATGCCTATCATCTTCATTTTTTGAATGTTGAGTTTTAAATCAACTTTTTCACTCTCCCCTTTCACCTTCATGAAGAGGCTCTTTGCTTTCTGCCATAAGTGTGGTATCATCTGCATATCTGAGGTTATTGATATTTCTCTCATTAATCTTGATTTCAGCTTGTCCTTCATCCAGCCTGGCATTTTTCATGATGTATTCTGTATATGAATTAAATAAGCAGGGTGACAATGTACAACCTTGACAGACTACTTACCCAATTTGGAAACAGTCCATTGTTCCACGTCTGATTCTAATTGTTGCTTCCTGATCTGCACACAGATTTCTCTTGTATTCCCATCTCTTGAAGAATTTTCCAGTTTGTTGGGATCCACACAATAAAAGGCTTTGGCATAGTCAGTGAAGCAGAAATAGACATTTTTCTGAAATTGTCTTGCTTTTTCTATGATCCAACGGATGTTGGCAATTTGATCTCTGGTTTCTCTGCTTTTTTCTAAAAGCAGCTTTAACATCTGGAATTTCTTATTTCCTGTACCATTGAAGCCTAGCCTGGTGAATTTTGAGCACTACTTTGCTAGTGTGTGAGATGAATGTTATTGTGCAGTAGTTGAATATTCTTCGACATTGCTTTTCTTTGGGATCAGAACGAAAACCGACCTTTTCCAGTCCTATGGCCACTGCTGATTTTTCCAAATTTGCTGGCATATTGAATGCTTTCACAACATCATATTGACACTTTCACAGCATAATCTTTTAAGATTTTGAATAGCTCAGCTGTAATTCCATCACCTCCACCAGCTTTGTTCATAGTGATGCTTCCTAAGGCCTACTTTACTTAGCACTCAAGGACCCTTGGCTCGAGATGAGTGATCACACCATTGTGGTTATCTGGATCATTACGATCTTTTTTGTATTGTTCTTTACATCAATTACATTTCAATAAAGTTGAGGGAGAAAGAGTTCACTACCTTGGGGGTGGGGGGACTCAGGAAATGTGCATTGAAATGCAAATGTGCATTCCAAATAGTAATACATACTATTATCTAGGTACTTTAGAGAGGTACTAAATCAGAGGATATGGGTGAGAGTGTATTTCTCCCTACTCAAGGCCCCATGGGGTCCTGCTAAGTTATATTCTTTGTCAAAGGAAGAAGTCTCCCAATGCTACTCCAGTGATCTCTGCCACTCCTTTCCATCTCCATTTGAAGGCATTAGTCTTGTGTTTCCTGAGGAAACCATAATGGCCTCCCTTGAGGCAACCCTCATGTGCAAGACACTGCTGAGTCTCCTCAGGATGCCCACTCCCACCACTCCTCTTCTGTTGCACATTTAACTAGACTCAATGCCCACAGGCTCCTAAATGGAAGGAAAATGAGATGTGTTATACTCCAAAATAGCTACTTGAATTCTCTAATTTCTAGATAGAAATCTGGGGAATGTGAGATGGATATTGATAAATGCAATATTTCCTGCCATATCTAAATAAATTAAGGATTTCACAGTTATCAGTGATTGCATCTCTGAAGCCATCTATGTGAGCAGGTGAGTCCTGAGGAAACTTAGGAAGGAAAGAATACTTGCCTCCAGCAGCCCTCAGACTGAAGCCACTCTACACAATGAGATTTGAGGAAACTCAGGATGTGAAAACACAGAAAACTGGCCCCCCATAGCTGAAGTGCATATTGAATAAATGATTTCAGTGAGCCTAGACTCTTACATCTTCCCATACATAGAAAAAATGCTAAATTATTTAAGTCAAGAGATCTGGTTCTCATTTAATTTATAATAACCTTTAAATGTTCAGACTACATGCCCTTTGCTGCAAAACTCCTATATATCCTATCTTCCCACCTCACTACATCAGACCAGTTCTCTCCGGTCACTTGAGAGACTGTCTCCTGGACTTGAAATCCTAAAAATTCCCACCAATTAAAACAGCTCTCAACATTTAAGTTGGGAATGTTTTTTAATATTCACAAAGGTGAGGGTTACTTGTGAAAGGTTAATTGTGAAAGGAACATAAAGTCAGGTCAGGCCAGAAGTCTATACATGGGCCCACTCAGTGGAGACTGAATTTAATATTCAGTTTATATAAATGCAAGACCCCATAGAGTCTTCCTAGAAGAGGCCTTCCCCAACATTCTCTACTTTAAGTCCTCTATGAAATCCTTAGATAATAACATTTGATGTACATTTCCTGAGTTGTTTTACAGATGGAAAAAACTCTCAGCTCTCCCACAAATTGAAGATGTTAACTACTTGATGACCTGGAGCACATAGCCCCAGGCCTCCTGGAGTCTAAAACTGAAAATGCTCAGTTCAGTTCAGTCGCTCAGCCGTGTCCCACTCTTTGCGACCCCATGAACCGCAGCACGCCAGGCCCCTCTGTCCATCACCAACTCCCGGAGTTCATTCAGACTCACGTCCATTGAGTCAGTGATGCCATCCAGCCATCTCATCCTCTGTTGTCCTCTTCTCCTCCTGACCCCAATCTCTCCCAGCATCAGAGTCTTTTCCAGTGAGTCAACTCTTCACATGAGGTGGCCAAAGTAGTAGAGTTTCAGCTTTAGCATCATTCCTTCCAAAGAAATCCCAGGGCTGATCTCCTTCAGAATGGACTGGTTGGATCTCTTTGCAGTCCAAGGGACTCTCAAGAGTCTTCTCCAACACCACAGTTCAAAAGCAATTCTTCAGCGCTCAGCCTTCTTCACAGTCCAACTCTCACATCCATACATGACTACTGGAAACAAACAAACAAACTGATAATGCTAACCCCTGTGATACAACCCTGTCCCCTCACCATCAGACAGTCAGAGAATTGTGCACAATATGATCACATGCCTTATAATATGACCCTCCCACCACCAACACTGGGCCTTTAAAAAGTGTTTTGCCAAAACACTCCAGAGAGTTTGGGGTTTTTAGAGCATGACCCACTTGTCTCCTTGCATGGCCCTGAAATAAAACTTTATCTGCTCCAAACTCCTACATTTCAGTTTGTTTAGCTTCACTATGTGTTGGGTATATGCACTTTTGTTAACACTTAAAGAGGGCTCTAGTTTCGTTTGCTGCTTGACAAAAATATGGCCAAAAGGTGATGTTCAGTGAATTGGAAATGCCAGAGTTGCCTTGGTTTATGCAGAAGGGATCTGGATTCAGAGGCTTTTGGAAATGAGGATCTTAGAATGGATTTGTCATGAGAGACCTGTTCATCCACCCTGAGAGGGTCCAAAAGACAGACCTTTTAACACAATTGTGAGAGATAAATTTGCTGGGAGCCCAAGCACTTTTGAAGAACTCCATAATCACTCTTCTCTTAGGACAGAACACGGTGGGGAACTACTGTGGTTTATTTGGTTGCCATAAATGTACCAGGAGTAATAGATTCTCAGAGTGGCAGAAACCAACTGTGACACCCAACCACCCAAGGCATCAAACAGTGGTTATCACAATGGGGAGCAGAGTTGAAGCAGCAATCAGAATAGTCTGACTTCCAAAAACTTATGATGTCTAGTTGATTATGGTGTTCCTAAAGAGAAATAGATAGGAAGCCTACTAAATTGTTAACCTGATCTGAATAAGCAGAAAAATTCTAGGTCATGTGAGCAAAAGTCTAACATGAATAAATCATAAAAAACAGAGAGGCATGATCTTTCAGTTAATTCTCAGACTTGAGTCAGTTTATAGTCTCATGAATAAAAAGGAGGCCAAGTCCCCTTGAGGAAGAAATCAAGCACACTACTGAAAATTTACAGTGTTTTTTTTTTCCCCCTACCCTTCCCAAATACACCTATGGCCTTTTACTAGAGTAACTAAGTACAGCATTGGGGAAAAGGAAATAATCAGACTTGCCAGTACCATCAGACACTAGCTCTGAATTGACACTGAGTCCGGGAGATTAAAAATGTCACCAAATTCCAATCAAAGTAAAGGTTTATTAAATCAGATGATCAATAAATTTTAGTTCAGGTGTATCTCACAGTGGATCCTCTAGGTCCCAGATCCCATCCTGTGGATGCTGTTTGGAGCTTTTGTCAGGTCCCTATATGTGAATCGCAGCTCAGGCCCATGGGAATTGAGTCAAAACCCCATTCTCCACTGCTCTCATTTTGAGGACTAGCTCTTGGCTGCTATTTACTGAGTCTTAGTAGAGCCACCAGGTGACTACATGACTCAGCTGACCATCACAAGCTAGATGTTATCTGACCCAACAGCCCATAAATTTAGGGATGACAACAGGCCTCTATCACAAAATGGAAGTAGTATTTACAAATCAGGCTTGATCAGACCCTGAAGGCACAAGCAAGCCACGTGAAGAAGTGGCCCAGAGGCCCACGGACCCCTCCTATTACATTGTCTTTTATCTCCAGCTTCACCTGGGGCCTCATGGGGAGCTCCACACAAGCAGCTGAAAGAGGAAAAAAAGACTTGAGTCAGGATTATGGATGCACCTACAAGATGTGCAGGTACCACCTGATTGAGGACAGTTGCAGCAGTACTGGCCCTCTCTGGAAATCCCTGGACAGTGGTGAGGGAAATGTTCTCAGGGGTCAGGACTTGGAATAGTGCAAACCTATTTTATTTTTAATCCACACGTATGATCATAGTACATAATTAACTACATACAAGGGATTCCCTGGTGGCTCAGGTGGCAAAGAATCCACCTGCAAGGCAGGAGTCCTGGGTTTGATCTCTGGGTGGGGAAAATTCCCTGGAGAAGGAAATGACAACCCACTCCAGTGAGCTTGCCTGGGAATTCCCATGGACAGAGAAACCTGGCAGGCTATAGTCTATAGGATTGCACAGAGACAGATATGACTGAGTGACTAAGCATGCATGCAACTATTAAACATATATATAAAGATATGTTATATATGCCAATATACTTGGTTTGATAATATTGTATTTAGAATTTTTGCATTTACAATAATGACTAAAATTGAAATAGATGTTCAGATGTTCTTTTCTTCCATGATCCTTACCAGATTTTAATACTTAGATTATACTCTCTTCATGGAGGCCTTCCCTGGTAGCTCAGTTGGTAAAGAATCCATCTGCAATGCAGGAGACTCCTGTTCCATGTAAGGAAGTTTTGTGGGAGAAGGGATAGGCTACCCACTCCAGAATTCTTGGGCTTCCCTCTTGGCTCAGCTGGCAAAGACTATACCTGCAATGCGGGTGAACTGGGAGAATTACATGGACAGAGGTGCTGGAGGACTGCAGTCCATGAGTATAATATAGGTTTCCATATTTATCAATTTAATGTAGCTATGGAATTCTCCAGGCAAGAATACTGGGGTGGATAACCATAAACTTCTCCAGGGGATCTTCTCAGGTCTTCAGCCTTATAAGCAGATTTTTTATTGTCTGAGCCACCAGGGAAGTCCCAGATTATTTTAACTTTATAATTTCTGTCATATCCTTAACTATGTCTTTATTTTCATTCTGAATTTTAATTGAACATTCTCATTTTTAAAAAAATTTATTCTATTTAATGTGACATAAATCTCTTTTAGTTCCTTTATTTTTATTCATACTTTCATTATACTTATGTTTTAAAATTAGTTATGCAAAAAACATTTTTTTATCTGTTGATTCTTCTTGAGGTTTATTTTCCACCATAATCTCTGCTGTTATTTTACTTATATTGTTTTATTTTACTTATATTGTTTATTCTGTTTCCCATTCCATTTCTTTGTTCTTGTATAGTTGCTGAACTATTCATTTCCAAACATTTTTGTTATTTGATAAAACGACTTACAAACTATTCTTAAGTTTTTTAAAATACCATTTTCAATGAGTTCTGCTAGTATTGATACATTGTTTCATTATGCCTTTCTAAGTATTCCTTAGGTTTCCATTATGTGATCTTCTGTGAATCATGACTTATTTCAAGCATACTATTAAATTTTCACTTTATGAAGGAGTCCTCAGGCTTCAAAAAGGAGATAAAGACCTCAAAGCCCTCAGACCTAGATAAAGAAGATAACAACCTCAAGGCCCCTTGCTGAACCACCTGACTTTGGGGATGACAAAATTGATCTTTAAGTCCCACCCCGATACTGCAGGCAGCCGGGGACCCTCCACTCCTGGCCTGGGACCTCTACTCCTGTTAATCGGGAAACTGCCATCTTAGCTAAGACTACCCAGAATGCCCCGCCTGCATAACTCTTCCCGTATGGCTTCTGCAAAACCTCCCCTTAAATAGGAAGCCTCCCTGATTCTGCATGTGCTCAGCCTGGTCTTTAACCCAATGTTGCTCCTCCTTGTCTGAATAAAGGTAACCTGTCTCCATTGAGGTCTTCTTCCTTTCTTCATTGTCTTGTCTAGAACTAGACCTTACACTTTACATTTGAAGTCTTCATTATATATGGACTTAATTTTAATTTATATTATTTTTTCACTATTTATAGAAACTTTAGATATAAATACGAATATACTTCTATGTTTTTTTAAATGCTCATTTTTTTTTTTTTTGATTCTACAACTTGTCATTGTTTTATTTTTGGCCCATGTACTTCTTTATTACAAGAAAAAAAAAATCCTTTTTATTACAATTCCCTCATTCCAATTCAGTTCAGTTCAGTCACTCATTAATGTCTGACAATTAGCGACCTCATGAACTGCAGCATGCCAGGCTTCCCTGCCCATCACCAACTCCTAGAGCTCACCCAAACCCATGTTCATCAAGTCAGTGATGGCATCCAACCATCTCATCCTCTGTCGTCCCCTTCTCCTCCTGCCCTCAATCTTTCCCAGCATCAGGGTCTTTTCCAATGAGTCAGCTCTTCACATCAGGTAGCCAAGGTATTGGAATTTCAGCTACAACATCAGTCCTTCCAATGAACACCCAGCACTGGTCTCCTTTAGGATGGACTGGTTGGATCTCCTTGCAGTACAAGGGACTCTCAAGAGTCTTCTCCAACACGACAGTTCAAAAGCATCAATTCTTCTCTGCTCAGCTTTCTTTATAGTCCGACTGTCACATCCATACATGACCACTGGAAAAACCATAGCCTTGACTAGACAGAACTTTGTTGGCAAAGTAATATCTCTGCTTTTTAATATGGTGTCTAGGTTGGTCACAACTTTCCTTCCAAGGAATAAGTGTCTTTTAATTTCATAGCTGCAGTCACCATCTGCAGTGATTTTGGAGCTGCCCAAAATAAAGTCAGCCACTGTTTCCACTGTTTCCCCATCTATTTCCTATGAAGTGATGGGACCAGATGCCATGATCTTAGTTTTCTGAATACTGAGCTTTAAGCCAACTTTTTCACTCTCCTCTTTCACTTTCATCAAGAGGCTCTTTAGTTCTTCTTCACTTTCTGCCATAAGAGTGGTGTCATCTGCATATCTGAGGTTATTGATATTTCTCCCAGCAATCTTGATTCCAGCTTGTAATTATTTTCTAAAATTTTCTGATTCTCTTTTTTCATCATATTAATCCACTTACATGGATTAATAATCCTCCATACTCAATATTTTGCTCCTTTCAAACATTATTTTTATTCTAATGTGGCTATTAAAATAAACTAAATCTTTCTAGAATGTACGTGATGAAGGTGAAACCTCTCAAAAAGTCATCATTATCATTTAATGCAAATGATTGAATATACTGTACTCTGGAATAATGGCTTCCCAGGTGGTATTAGTTGTAAAGAACCCACCTGCCAATGCAGGAGACATAAGAGATGCTTGTTTGATCCATGGATTGGGAAGAACCCCTGGAGAAGGGCATGACAACACACTGCAGTATTCTTGGCTGGAGAATCCCCATGGACAGAGGAGCATGGTGGGCTAAGTCCATGGGGTCACAAAGAGTTGGATGTGACTGAAGGGACTGAGCACATATGTATGTATCCTGGAATAAAGTGGACAATAAACTCAAAATAGCAATTTTTTATATATTTCCTCAAAATTCTTCAAGAAAGGCTTCAACGGTACATGAGCCAAGAACTTCCAGAAATTCAAATTGTATTTACAAAAGGCACAGGAACCAGAGATCAAATTGCCAACATCCATTGTATCATAGAAAAAGCAAGAACATCCCAGAAAAACATTTGCTTATGCTTCATTGACTATGCTAAAGCCTTTAATTCTGTGGATCAACAAGCTGTTGAAAATTTTTAAAGAGATGGGAATACCAGACCAACTTACCTTCCTCCTGAAAAGACTGTATGCAGGTCAAGAAGCAAAATATTAGAACCAGACATGGAATAATGGACTGGTTTCAAATTCAGGGAAGAGTACATCAAGGCTGTGCATTGATTGTCACCCTGTTATTTAATTTCTATGCAGAGTACATCATGAAAAATACTGGGCTGGAGGAAGCACAAGCTGGAGTCAAGATTGCCAGGAGAAATATCAATAACCTCAGATATGCTGATGATAGGATGATACCACCCTTATGGCAGAAAGCCAAGAGGAATTAAAGAGTCTCTTGATGAAGGAGAAAGAGGAGAGTGAAAAAGCTGGCTTAGAACTCAACATTCAAAAAATGAAGATCACGGCATCTGGTCCTATCAGTTCATGGCAAATAGATGGGAAACAATGGAAACAGTGAGAGACTTTATTTTCTTGGGCTCCAAAATCACCGCAGATACTGACTGCAGCCATGACATTAAAAGATGCTTGCTCCTTGAAAGAAAAACTATGACCAACCTAGACAGCATATTGAAAAGCAGAGACATTATTTTGCCAAGAAAGACCATCTAGTCAAAGCTGTTTTTTTCCCAATCGTCATGTATGGATCTGAGAGTTGGACCACGAATAAAGCTGAGCACTGAAGAATTGATTCTTTTGAATAGTGGTGTGGGAGAAGACTCCCGAGAGTCCCTTGGACAGTGAGGAGATAAAACCAGTCATTTCTAAAGAAGTCAATCCTGAATATACATTGGAAGGACTGATGTTGACACTGAGGCTCCAATGCTGTGGCAACCTAATGGGAAGTGCTGACTCATTGGAAAAGACCCTGATGCTGGGAAAGATTGATGCCAGGAGGAGAAGAGAATGACAGAGGGTAAGATTGTTGGATGGCATCACCAACTCAATGGAAACGAGTTTGAGCAAACTCTGGGAAATGGTGAAGGGCAGGGAAGCCTGGTGTGCTGCAGTTCATGGGTTTGCAGAGTTGGACACGAGTGAGTGAATAACACTTTCAATTTTATTTTATTTTTATTTTTTCCATTATTTATTTATTTTTATTTTACTTTACAATACTGTATTGGTTTTGCCGTACATTGACATGAATCTGCCATGGGTGTACATGAGTTCCCAATCCTGAACCCCTCTCCCACCTCTCTCCCCATATCATCTCTCTGGGTCATCCCAGTGCACGAGTCCTAAGCGTCCTGTATCCTGTATCAAACCTAGACTGGCAATTCGTTTCTTACATGATAGTATACATGTTTACATTTTCACTTTTATTTTGTATTTCATTGTGGGTCCATATATATATATTTGATCAATAAAACCTAATTCCAAGTATTACATTGAATTATCCTGCTAAATTTAGTTATTTCATATTTACATTTTGATATAGTATATATCTTTCTGTTCAGTAGTAAGTTTGGAATAGTAAAATTAGCTTCTCCTTCTAATGGTAATGAAATAACAAATTTTGAATATTAAAAAAGGGTCTTGGCTTTGGATTTTTGTTAAAATTCATAACACAAAGTTAGTTTGTTCACCATAATAATAATAATAATAATAATAATCTAAATAAAATGTTTGATAAAATCTGAAGTTGAGAAAAGAAAAACAATTCTCACTAAGATCTCACAGTCTCTTTTATGGGCCTTACACATTTTATTTTAGCTAATCTTTATTGCAACCATTTTATACTTGTGATATCATTATTATACTCTTTATTAGAAAAATAAACTATAAAAATTCATTATTCCATCTTAGTTACAGAATTAGAAGTGTTAGAACTGGTATCTGAATTAATAAACACCATGTTTCAGGTCTGTGTTCCTCTTTCAAAGTACTGGTTTCCTTTTACTGAGTCTGATAATGTATCTTTTTATTGCTCTTAATGTGTATTAAAGTTAATTCTAAAACCATCATGAGATTCTTTCCTTTCTCAGGAAAATCTGATGGAGTTTAGAACAATCAGCTTTCCTCCTGAGAGAACTTCCTTGAGGAAGATTTCTTTCTGACTCTTCCCTAAGACATTTCAGCAGCTTGTTGGTAGCTTTGAGATTGTTGCTTTTAAATCACTGATTGCTCAGGAATCAGTGTCTCTGGAAATGTCACAATTGCATTTTTCCAACAATTCTTTGAAACTAATTCTTGATTTAAAATTCATTGGGAAAATATGAGCTTGTGAGTCTACTGAATTAATAAGAGCAATTATTTTTCAGGTATAAGTGCACATGCACACATCCTTACAGTCACCATGAATTTTATTTTCCTGTCAAGTGATCATTTGATGAAGGAAAATTAGTCTAACATATATGAACTTTTATTTAGGCAGCCTAGCTTCCAGTCACATAAGGTTTTTCTCTAGAAATACTCAAATACTGTTGAGTACTTCAGACTTCTGCTTAGGAATCACTTTAAGCTGACTTATAGATTTATGGCATATATATATATATATACACACATGTCCCTGGTGGTCCAGTGTTTGAGAATCTGCCTTCCAATGCAAGGGACACAAGTTTGATCCCTGGCTGGGGAACTAAGATCCCACATACCAGGGTGGAGATGAGGCAAGGGTCAATTAGGCCTGTATGCTTCAACTACTGAGCCTGTGACCTAGAGCCTGAGCTCAACAAGAGGAGCCCTTGTATGCTGCAACAAAGACTCAGCACAGTCAACAAAATTTCAAAAATAAAAGTAATACAATTAGAGAACTGTTTCTATTTCCTTGTAATCTAGCATTACAAATTCTTTTTAGTTCTTTAAAATTCATCAATCTCACATCACCCAACAGAAAAGTGATTTATCCTAAACTAAAGGCATTGGCTTATTTAAAGCAGAATAATTCTCTCAAGTTTTCTTAAAATCAGAAACACTCAGGATTTGAACCCATCTCCTAGATCACCTGTAACATTTGAAATCATTCCATAGGAAACTACAGGATCTTTGATCATTTCAGTTATGGCACCAGATGACTTCTATTCATGGATTCAAATTGGTTGAAGAATCATCCTCATCCAGAAATCTGTCTCCATGGAGACACAAAGAGTAGCATAAATTACTATTAGCTCTAGTCTGAATAAAGTCGTTTCTACATCTTCATAAATGTATTTTATATTTTATACAAAAAGTCTTAATGACCTAGATAATGACGATGGTGTGGTCACTCACAAGAGCTAGACATCCTCGAGTGTAAATGTAAATGGATCTTAGGAAGCATTATCGGAGAAGACAATGGCAACCCACTCCAGTACTCTTGCCTGGAAAATCCCATGGATGGAAGAGTCTGGTAGGCTGCAGTCCATGGGGTCGCTAAGAGTCGGGCACGACTGAGCGACTTCACTTTCACTTTTCACTTTCATGCATTGGAGAAGGAAATGGCAACCCACGCCAGTGTTCTTGCCTAGAGAATCCCAGAGACGGGGGAGCCTGGTGGGCTGCCGTCTATGGGGTCGCATAGAGTTGGACACGACTGAAGCGACTTAGCAGCAGTAGCAGCAGTAGGAAGTATTATACAAAGCCAGTAGAGGTAATGGAATTCCTGCTGAGCTATTTAAAATCTTAAAAGGTGGTGCTGTTAAAATGTTACTCTCAGTATGTCAGCATATTTGGAAGACTCAGCAGTGGCCACATGATGGGTAAAGGTCAGCTTTTATTTCAATTCTAAAGAAAGGTAATGCCAAAGAATGTTCAAACTGCTGTATAATTGTACTTATGTAACATACTAGCAAAGTAATGTTCAAAATCCGTCAATCTAGGCTTTAGCAGTATGTGAACCAAGAACTCCATATGCACAAACTGGGTTAAGAAAAAGCAGAGGAACCAGAGATAAAATTGCCAATATTCATTTGCTCATGGAGAAAGCAAGAGGATTCCAGAAAAATCATCTATTTTTGCTCCAATGACTACACTGAAGCCTTTGACTGTGTGAATCAAAACAAACAGTGCAAAATTCTTAAAGGGACTAGAGTACCAGAACACCTTGCCTGTCTCCTGAGAAACCTGCGTGCAGGTCAAGAAGCAACAGTTAGAACCTGACATTGAACAACTGACTGGTTCCAAATTGGGAAATGAGTACATCAAGGCTGTATACTGTCACCTTGCTTGTTTAGCTTACATCCAGGGCATAGAACTCTGTCCTTTGGGTTTATGAGGTTTCCATCCAATACTGTTGAGGACCTGCTGGGTGGGAACTGAGTATTTAGTTACCTTACAACACTGATTCCTTAGTAAAGGTTGGGCTGTGAGGATGAATTCAAGTTTCCATATTCTCTTTGGCTTTCTCAGTTGAGCCTCTGTTATTCATCACTTCAAGTTTAGCTTCTCTTCTTGATGGGACTCTTACATTGAAGACATCACACTATAGGACACCACTTCTTTTTTTTTTTAATTTTAATTTTTACTTTATTTTACTTTACAATACTGTATTGGTTTTGCCATACATTGACATGAATCCACCACTTCTTATGCACATTTTCAAATGATGGAGTACTCACACAGGTACTAATTCACCTGTTGTAGGTAAGATAAACTTGTATTTTGATTCCCATAAACCCAGCTTTAACTGCTTCCCATTAATTGTAACATTAAAAGAATGTTGTCAAAAGAATTAAAGACATGTTTTCCAGGAGTTGCTTCAGTTATGTGATTGATTGGCAGTCAATTTTTACCTGCAGCGCCAATTTTAGACACATCTTGGGCAAGTAGCTGGGGCCATTGACCATGCCACTTAACCCGATTTGACTGGAAGCCAAGCCCAGCCACAGCTATGACTCAAACCTGGAGAATGGTAGGAAGATATGTATGAACACTAAAGTGCTTAAAAAACATGAATACAGCCTAAAAACAAGAAATCCAGGTAAATCACAAAGATATACTAATAGGTGAGAGATGTCTTTGATATTTTAGGCATGCAAAACATGAACTTCAATATAGAATTTCAATTTCTAAAGCTTTCACAAATGAAATCAGAGTGCCTGGAAATAATATAGGGTCTCAAGCTTCATCCAAAGAGACTGTTAGTCAGTAGGTGCTGAGTAATGAAGAGCAAAATTGTGGCCCTGTAGAGGACTCTTGAGAGTCCATTGGACTGCAAGAAGATCAAATCAGTCAATCCTAAAGGAAATCAACCTTGACTATTCATTGGGAGGACTAATGCTGAAGTTAAAGTTCCAATACTTTGGCCAACTGATAAGAAGAGCCAACTCATCAGAAAAGACCCTGATGCTAGGAATGATTGGGGGCAGAAGAAGGAGGCAGCAGAGGATAAGATGGCTAGATAGCATCACTGACTCAATGGAGATGAATTTGAACAAATTCCAGGAGATAGTAAGGGCCAGGGAAGCTTGGTGGGCTGCAGTCCATGGGGTTGCAAACAGTCAGACATGACATAGCTACTGAACAGTAACACTGATATAAATCAAATGTTATCTGCATAGTAAATACTGGTGAAATACATTGATGGTTTCTTAGTAACTTGATGTAGTCTGTGCAAAAAAAGTGAGGGTCATGCAAGCACTTTTGAAGTAAAACATTTTTACATAAAGTGGTAGCATTTTATTAACAGAAATACCTCATAGAGCAGGCTTCCTGAATGGCTCAGTAGTAAAGAATCGACCTGCCAGTGAAGACACAACGGTTGGCTCCCCAGCTCATGAAGATCCCCTGGAGAAGAAAGTGACACACCACTCTAGTGTTCTTGCTTGGGATAGCCTACTCATAGAGGAATCTGGTGGGATACAGACCATGATATCCCTAAGGAGTTGGAAATGACTTAGCAACTAAGCAACAACATAGAGCATCTCCCAAGGTAATGTTTTCTCAGCGTAGGATCTGTCTGGAGAAGTTCTATATGGTCAGCAAAAACAAGACCGAAAGCAGACTATGGTTCAGATCATGAACCAATATTGCCAAATTAAGACTTAAATTGAAGAAAGTAGGGAAAACCACTAGACCATTCAGCTATGACCTAAATCAAGTCCTTTACGATTATACAGTGGAAGTGAGAAATAGATTCAAAGGATTATTTCTGATAGACAGGCTGCCTGGAAAACTATGGTTGGAGGTTCATGACATGGTACAGGAGGCAGTGATCAAGACCATCCCCAAGAAAAAGAAATGAAAAAAAAGACAAAATGGTTGTCTGAAGAAGACTTACAAATAGCTGTGAAAAGAAGAGAGACAAAAAAGCAAAGGAGAAAAGGAAAGATATACCCATTTGAATGCAGAGTTTCAAAGAATAGCAAGGAGAGATAAGAAAGTCTTCCTCAGTGGTCAGTGCAAAGAAATAGAGGAAAACAATAGGTTGGGAAAGACTAGGGATCTCTTCAAGAAAATTAGAGTTACCAAGGGAAAGTTTTATGCAAAGATGGGCACAATAAAAGAAAAAAAAAATGGTATGGACTTAACAGAAGCAGAAGATATTAAGAAAAGGTGTCAAGAATACACAGAACTATACAAAAAAAATTAAATAAAAAGATCTTCATGAACCAGATAACCATGATGGTGTGATCACTCACCTAGAGCCGGACATTCTGGATTGTGAAGTCAAGTGGGCCTTAGGAAACATCACTCCAAACAAAGCTAGTGGAGGTGATAGGATTCCAGCTGAGCTATTTCAAATCTTAAAAGATGATGCTGTGAAAGTGCTGCACTCAATATGCCAGCAAATACAGAAAACTCAGCAGTGGCCACAGAACTGGAAAAGGTCAGTTTTCATTCCAATCCTGAAGAAAGGCAATGCCAAAGAATGTTCAAACTACCACACAATTGTATTCATCTCACACACTAGCAAAGTAATACTCAAAATTCTCCAAGCCAGGCTTCAACAGTACATGAAACTGGAACTTCCAGATGTTGAATCTGGTTTTAGAAAAGGCAGAGGATCCAGAGATCAAATTGCCAACATTTGCTGGATCATTAAAAAAAAAAACAAGAGAGTTCCAGAAAAATATCTGCTTCTGCTTTATTGAATATGCCAAAGCATTTGACTGTGTGGCTCAGAACAAACTGTGAAAAATTCTTCAAGTGATGGGAATTCCAGGCCACCTGACCTGCTTCTTGACAAATCTGTATGCAAGTCAAGAAGCAACACCAGACTGGTTCCCAAATTTGGAAAGGAATATGTAAAAGGCTGCATATTTTCACCCTGTTTATTTAGCTTATATGCAGAGTACATCATGTAAAATGCTGGGCTGGATGAAGCACAAACTGGAATCAAGATTGCTTGGAGAAATATCAATAACCTCAGATATGCAGAGACACCACACTTATGGCAGAAAGCGAAGAAGAACTAAGAGCCTCTTGATGAAAGTGAAAGAAAAGAGTGAAAAGGTTGGCTTAAAATTCAACATTTAAAAGACAAAGATCATGGCATCCAGTCCCATCATTTCATGGCAAATAGGTGGGGAAACAGAAACAGTGATAGAATTTATTTTGGGGGTTCCAAAATCACTGCAGGTGATGACTGCAGCCATGAAATTAAAAGATACTTGCACCTTGAAAGAAAAGCTATGACCAACCTAGACAGCAATTGAAAATCAGACATTACTTTTCTGACAAAGGTCAATCTAGTTAAAGCTTTTTTTTTTTTTTTTTTTTTTTCCCCAGTAGTCATGTATGTATGTAAGAGTTGAACTGTAAAGAAAGCTGAGTGCTGAAGAATTGATGCTTTTGAACTATGGTGTTAGAGACGACTCTTGAGAGTCCCTTGTACTGCAAGGAGATCAAACCAGTTGATCCTAAAGGAAATCAATGCTGAATATTCATTGGAAGTACTGATGTTGAAGCTGAAGCTCCAATATTTTCGTCACCTAATGTGAAGAACTGACTCATTGGAAAAGACTTTGATGCTGGGAGAGATTGAAGGAGGAGAAGGGGATGACAGCGGATGAGATTGTTGAGTGGCATCACCAACGCCATGGACACAAGCTTGAGTAAATTCCAGGAGTTGGTGATGAACAGGGAATCCTGGCACTGCAGTCCATTGAGTCCTAAAGAGTAGGACACAACTGAATGCCTGAACTGAACTGAACTGAGACTCTGTTGGGTTCTTGGTTTAAACGTGGCAGTGTATTATAAACTCTCAATATATCTTTTACCCAGTGTTTATATAGGGATGCTTTTAAGGTTTAAACAATATTAAATGTTTCATACCAATATGCTATGTAGTATGCAAATGAATGAAGTTAAACTCCAGTCTACACCATATACAAGAATTAATTCAAAATGGAACAAAAACCTAAATGCATAATTTGAAACTATAAAACTCTTCAAAGAAAACATAGATGAAAATCTTTATGATGTTTGATTTGGTGATATTTTCTTGAATATTACACTGAAACACAGGCAGAAAAGAAACAATAGATAAACTAGATTTATGAAAATTAAAAAGAAAACTTTTTACATTAAAGAACATTGTCAAGGGAGAAAAATATATGCCACAGAATAGAGAAAATATCTGTATATTGTATAACCAAGGGATTAACACCCAGAATATATAAAGGATTCTTACAATTTAAGAGCAGCAACAAAGATCCACCCAACCTAAAAGTGGGCAAAGGATTGAATGAACATTTTACAAAGAAGATATACAAATGGCCAGTAAGCACACAAAGAAATGTGCAATATCAATATTTATTAAGAAAATGAGAGTCAAAACCACAATGAAAACCACTTTATACCCATTAGGATAAATATTAACAAAAAGTAATTGAAAATAACATGTATTGGTGAGATATGGAGAAATTGGCACTTCGTTGCATTTCTAGTGGCAATATAAAATGGTAAAATGGCACCATATTGGTGATTTCTCAAAAAGTCAAAATGTCATGGAACCAGAAATTCCACTTCTAGGTATATAACCAAAGAGATTGAGAACTACAACAACAACAAAAAAGGATAAACTATGTTTCATGATTTATGGGAGCCAAAGGCTAGAGGTAACACAATTGTCCATCAATGGATGAATGGATAGACATGATGCAATATATTTTAAAACAGTGAAGTTATGATGCACACTACAACATGGATACATCTTGGGAAGATTGTGCTGGGCAAGAAATAAGGCAGGAACAAAGCGACAAATATTGTATGATTTTATTTGTATGGAGTGGATACTTAGAGTGGGTGGAATCATGGAGAACGATAGTAGTCTGGAAGCTTCATGGGGTCAAGAGAGGGAGAAACGGGGAGCTGAGATGTGTTCCTTGAGGACAGAGCTTCCGTTTAGGATGACAGAATGTTCTAGAAATGGACCGTGGTGGTGGTTGTGTTACATGATGTGAACGCTTGATATTGCTGAACTATACATTGAAATGGTTAAAATAGTGAGCTTTATGTTGTGTCTATTTAACCATATAAAAAGAAACTGTAGGAAAAGAGCTGCATGAGCATTCTGAATGTGATTCACAGAATGCAAAAAAATCTCATAGACATGAAAGATGTGAATAAATTACATGTGGAAACAAACTATGTGTCTATAAGTGGAGGAAGGGGTGGAGAAGATTAGAATACACACACACACACACACACACACACACACACACATATATATATATATGTATATAGACAGAGGGAGACATATAATGGAATATTATTTAGCTGTAGTCATGGATGGTTGTGAAAGTTGGACCATAAGCTCCAAAGAATTGATGCTTTTGAACTGTGGTATTGGAGAAGACTCTTGAGATTCCCTTGGGCTGCAACTAGATTAAACCAGTCAATCTTAAAGGAAATCAACCCTGAATCTTCATTTGAGGGACTGATGCTAGCGCTGAAGCTCCAACACTTTGGCTACCTGATGTAAAGAGCCAACTCATTGGAAAAGACCATGATGTTGAGAAAGATTGAAGGCAGGATGAGAAGGGGATGACAGAGGATGGGATGGTTGGATGGCATCACTGACTCAACAGACATGATTTTGAGCAAACTCTGGAAGATGGTGAAGGGCAGAGAAGACTGGAGTGCTGCAGTCCATGGAATCACAAAGAGTTGGACATGGCTTAGGGACTGAACAGCAATAGCAATATATATACCACATCTTTATGCATTCATCTGAACATTTATGTTGCTTCTATGTCCTGGCTATTATTGTAAATAGTGTTGTAATGAACAGTGGTGTGGATGTGTCTTTTTGAATTATGTTTTTCTCAGGATATATGCCCAGGAATGAAGTTGCTGGTCATATAGTAGTTCTTAGTTTTTTAAGGAACCTCCATAGTGTTCTCTATAGTGACTGTATCAATTTACATTATATTCTCTTTAACTGTGTCCAGCCCATATGTAGTCATGGTATAACTTTTATATCTATTAAAACTAGCACACTGAGATTTATGCTTAATCATTTTAGAAGATGATACATAACAATCCTATAAACAATATGTATAGATTTTAGATTTTTTTTTTCCATTTTGAATGAAATAGGTCTATATTTTATGTCTAACATGCTACAGGCTATTTTGTCTCTCTTTTTTTTAATTTATAATATGCAAATGTGAGTTTATATACATATGAATGCTAACTTTCTTCATGTTTTAATAAATTTCCTTTAAAATCCTTTTAATGTTCTGGGCTCTCTTCTCATGTAATTAAATTTAATATTTGTGTACTTGTAATTAGACTTGGATTTCATACATGGATATATTTTATTCTTCTGATACCTCTTGATCTCTGTCAGCCTGATTGTTCAATTGACACATTGTCTTCCCTTTAATCTTTTGGATCTCAGACTTTCTAGGAAAAAATTTGACTGGGAACTCATTTTGTTTGCTGAAACCATTCCTTACTATGTATTTTTCATTTGTTATTTATTTCTTCAATTCTTTATTTCATTAGCAAGTTATTCTTACTCTGTTTCTTATTCATAAAATCTACAGGGACTTCCTTGGTGGTCCAGTGCTCAAAACTCTCTGCTTTCAATATAGGCAGTGCAATTTCAATCCCTGGTTGGGAAACTAAGATCCCACATGCCACATGATGTGGTCAAAAGAATAAAAAATAAATAAAACCTGCACGTATTTTCTATTTTTTAAAACCCATTGTTATAATAATCAACTTAATCGGTTCTAGCTAATAAGCATTTTTAAGCTTTTGTGAAAATAAAATAGCACAGAAAGCAAATTTAGTGCTTCTGAAATTTCTTTCATAAAATTTATTCTAATCTTAATCCATTTTAACTGCTTCACATTTACAGTCTCTAAATGCTGGTACACAGCTTCTCTTGCTCTAAATATTTGCAAGCTGACCATAAAATCTTAGATGTCAATTCTTTTTGTTCAGCATATGGAAGTTTATTTGCATGAATTTACTGGTTCTGGTTAATAATATATAGTTAAATAGTGATTTTGTTCTCTCCTGTTTCCTTCTTAACCTTCCAATGTTTCTGTGGAGGAGAAAAGAGCAAAACAGAGAAGTCCAAACATATGGATGGAAAAGAAACATATCTCAAGAGTTGAATGTTAGCTTTCAATATCCAAATTTCTGACATTTTGTAGTGTGCATCTCGATCCAAGCTGGCATACTTAAGTTATTTTGTTCTACTTTGTTTTATAAATGAACATTCTGACTTGGGTTTGTTTGTTTTTAACATCCCTCAACCATGTACGTCAGAAGGCAATGGCAACCCACTCCAGTACTCTTGCCTGGCAAATCCCATGGACAGAAGAGCCTGGTAGGCTACAGTCCATGGGGTCGCTAGGAGTCGGACACGACTGAGTGATTCCACTTTCACTTTTCACTTTCATGCATTGGAGAAAGAAATGGCAGCCACTCCAGTGTTCTTGCCTGGAGAATCCCAGGAATGGCAGAGCCTGGTGGGCTGCTGTCTATGGGGTCGCACAGAGTCGGACACAACTGAAGTGACTTAGCAGTTGTAGCAGCAGCAACCATGTTCAACTCTTTGTGATCTCACTAACAATACAGTTCATGGCCAGAATACTGGAGTGGGTAGCCTTTCCCTTCTGCAGGGGATCTTCCCAATCCAAGGATCAAATCCAGGTCTCCTGCATTGCAGGTGGATTCTTTATCAGCTGAGCCACAAGGGAGGTCCCAGGATACTGGAGTGGATATCCTATCCCTTCATATAATGGAACAAACTTGGAGAGATTCTTTCATAGCATTAAATACATTGGTAGATCTGCATCAGTAACTAACATCCTCCCTTATATTAGTTCAAAGATTACACTGTCAAGGGAAGTATCTTTAATGGGCAGGATTAATGGGCAATTGTGGCTTTTCCTTTAATTGAAAGTCTATTATTATTTTGCTATTTTTAAATGTGACAATAGATTTAATGTGACAATGATTTAATGTGTTCAAACACCTTTCCTGAAAATACTAATTATTTCATGAAAAAATTGTGAAAGACAGCATACAAGTACTGATTTTTGCACAGAAACATAAATTCATGGTAATTTTTTCTCTGTATTTTAGTAACCCCTTTTCAACCTTATTTATCTTTCACTTACTTTCTAGTGTTGATATATGGAAAACTGAATGAACATCCACATCAAATTTCAGTTTTCAACAAGTTTCTTAACCAATTGTAGTATAGTGTAAACCCAGATATTTTTATTGGCTATGTTTTTTATGGAGTCTATCAGACCTCTGTGCACTGAAAATTTACATATGAACTGTTTAATATTTAATTATGTTGAGGTAATCTACTGACCAATGAACTGGTAAAATGGAATCAAGTGTAGATTGAGAAATCCATAGAGACCTAGATCTTCTTCCTTTTCTCCTCAAAAGACTGTGTAACAACTAGGTTCTTAATATAAAGAAAGTGAAGTTGCTTAGTCATGTTGGACTCTTTGCAACCCCGTGGACTGTAGCCAACTATGCTCCTCCGTCCATGGAATTTTCCAGGCAAGAGTACTGGAGTGGATTGCCATTTCCTTCTCCAGGGGATCTTCCCAACCCAGGGATTGAACCCAGGTCTTCCTCATTGCAGGAAGATTCCTTACCATCTGAGCCACCAGGAAGATGACCAAAGGTCCTTTCTTAATGTAAAGGGAATGGTTAAATAGTTGCATTCTTTGCATGATTAGGAGAATGACAGGGTCCTTTCTTGTAGGCTGGCCTGAAGCAATGTTATTATTTTTTTTTAAAAGTCAATAAGGAGCTTAAGCACATGGTATAAAGTAGTTTGTGAAATTTGTATATTTTATTTAAAACACTTTCATTTTATGTTTAAGACTTTTAGAACAATCAGGTTTACAACAAAGTTGAGAGGGAGGTACAGAAATTTCAAATATATGCTAATATATGCCTTCTGCCCCTACATATTCATAATATTTTCCACTGTCAACACCACTTGCCAACATAGTATCATTTTTACCAAGGATACATGTACACAGTCAAGTCATAATGCACAAAAGTACACAGTTTATCTTAAACTTCTCTCTTTGGGTTGTACATCTTATGGGTTTGGACAAACAGATAATGACATGCATCCATTATTCTAATAATATTCTGAATATTTTCACTGCCCTAAAATGTATCTATGCTTTGTCTATTCACCTCCTTCACACAAATACAGGGTAGCCCCTGATATTTTCATTGTCTCCACAGTTTTGCCTTTTCAGAATGTCATATATTGTAATCATAGGTTTGTGCTCTTTTCTGATTGGTTTCATTGACTAAGTAATATCCAGTTAAGCCTCCCCAATGTCTTGTTATGTTTGATAACTCATTTCTTTTTAGCAATGAATGATATTCCATTGTCTGAATGTACTACAGCTTCTTTATCCATTTAGTGACTGAAGGACATTGTGATTTTTCTGAGTATTAACAATTATGAATGAAGCTAATATAAACATCTGCATGAAGATTTTGGTTTAGACATAGCTCTTCAGTTCCTTTGAGTAAATACTTTGGAGTGTCATTTTTGGACCATATAATTCAGTTCAGTTCAGTTCAGTTCAGTTCAGTTCAGTCCCTCAGGTGTGTCTGACTCTTTGTGACCCCATGAATTGCAGCATGCAAGGCCTCCTTGTCCATCACCAACTTCCAGAGTTCATTCAGACTCACGTCCATCAAGTCAGGGATGCCATCCAGCAATCTCATCCTTGGTCGTCCCCTTCTCCTCCTGCCCCCAATCCTTCCCAGCATCAGAGTCTTTTCCAATGAGTCAACTCTTCGCATGAGGTGGCCAAAGTACTGGAGTTTCAGCTTTAGCATCATTCCTTCCAAAGAAATCCCAGGGCTGATCTCCTTCAGAATGGACTGGTTGGATCTCCTTGCAGTCCAAGGGACTCTCAAGAGTCTTCTCCAATACCACAGTTCAAAGGCATCAATTCTTGGGTGCTCAGCCTTCTTCACAGTCCAATTCTCACATCCATACATGGCCACTGGAAAAACCATAGCCTTGACTAGATGGACCTTTGTTGGCAAAGTAATGTCTCTTCTTTTCAATATGCTATCTAGATTGGTCCTAACTTTTCTTCCAAGGAGTAAGCATCTTTTAATTTCATGGCCACAATCACCATCTGAAGTGATTTTGGAACCCCCCCCCAAAATAAAGTCTGACACTGTTTCCACTGTTTCCCCATCTATTTGCCATGAAGTGATGGGACCAGATGCCATGATCTTCGTTTTCTGAATGTTGAGCTTTAAGACAACTTTTTCACTCTCCACTTTCACTTTCATCAAGAGGTTTTTGAAAGTCAAAGTGGAGAGTGAAAAAGAAAGTGTTTAATTTTGTAAGAAATTAAACTCTCATTTTCTCACTTTCTTCCTATTGCCTTTTGCAGAGCAGATATTTTTTAATTTTAATGAAGTCAAAGATACTTATTGTGTCTTTCATGAATTGTGTTTTTGGTTTTGTATCTAAAAAAGGTATGTAGCCATGGTCATGTACATTTTTTCTTGTGTTATATTCTAGGAATTTCATCATTTTGTATTTTATATTTAGGCTTATAACCAGTTTTGAGTTAATATTTATGAAGGGTGTAAGGTATGTGCTTAGTTTCATATTTTTGCTTGTGGACATCCAGTTATTTTAGCATCATTTGTTGAGAATGTAAAAGTACATTTTTAAATTGCCTTTGCTACTTTGCCGAGGATCACGAGGCTACAATTTTAAGTCCATTCCCAGACTCTGTATTCTGTTTCTGTTGATCTATTCTTTTACTATTAGCACATGCTGATGTGCTTATAACAAGTAGTTACGGGTTAGGTGGCATCAGCCCTCCAGCATTGTTCTCTTTCAGTATTATGTGAGCTGTACAGGACTTTTCACATCTCTATATAGAGTTAAAACATGTTAGTTAGTACCTGTAAAATAATTTGCTGAGATTTTTACTATCTTGCATTGAATCTGTAGATCTGGGAAGAGCTCTACAACTTGATAATATCAAACATTACTATTCATAAGCATGGACTATTTATTTAGTTTTTTGATTTTGTTCATCAATTTTATAAATATCTTCATATACATTTTGAACATTTGTTAAATTTATAATTATTTCATGAATTTGGTTAATAATGTAAATGGAATTGTTTTAAATTTTAAATTCCACCTGCTTATTTTTAGTATATATAGATACGTATTACATAGTATTATACATACATAATACATAGTATTATATATATCTTGTTGTCACTAAGTTGTGCCTGACTCTTTGTGAACCCATGGACTATAGCCCACCAAGTTCCTCTGCCCATAGGGTTCTCCAGACAAGAATACTGGAATGGGTTGTTGTTAGAGAAATTAGATAAACAATCTTATTTAGGCTTCAGAGACAAAGCAGAGCAGACCTCTGACCTTGCGTCTAACCTGCTTGGACACTGCCCTGACTACAAGTGACTGCCTGCTTTGAGTGCCAGACTTGAAGCACCATAGATAAAATAGGGGAATAATTTTGAGATTGTTGAGCCCCTGGAGGGGACCTGCTAACCAAGTCCCAGACGTAACAACATTCCAAGTTTTACAAGACAATAAAACAGCTTTGACATGAAACCAGGCTTGCAATCTGGTCATGGATTGATGATGATATCAGTTTGCCTCAGTCCTGATATTACACAAATTGCAATCTTTGAGGAGATACCCCTCATTTAAGGTGAGGAGCAGCAGCTTCACTTTGTTGGAGCAGCCGTGAAGAGATACCCACGACCAAGGTAAGTGAAACACAAGTTAGACGGGAGGTGTTGCAAGAGGGCATCAGAGGGCAGACACACTGAAACCATACTCACAGAAAACTAGTCAATCTAATCACACTAGCACCACAGCCTTGTCTAACTCAATGAAACTAAGCCATGGCCGGGGGTCACCCAAGATGGGAAGGTCATGGTGGAGGGGTCTGACAGAATGTGGTCCACTGGAGAAGGGAATGGAAAACCACTTCAGTATTCTTGCCCTGAGAACCCCATGAACAGTATGAAAAGGCAAAATGATAGGACACTGAAAGAGATACTCCTCAGGTAAATAGGTGCCCAATATGCTACTGGAGATCAGAGGAGAAATAACTCCAGAAAGAATGAAGGGATGGAGCCAAAGCAAAAACAATACCCAGCTGTGGACGTGACTGGTGATAGAAGCAAGGTCAGATGCTGTAAAGAGCAATATTGCATAGGAATCTGGAATGTCATGTCCATGAATCAAGGCAAATTGGAAGTGGTTAAACAGGAGATGGCAAGAGTGAACGTTGACATTCTAGGAATCAGCGAACTAAAATTTACTGGAATGGGTGAATTTAACCCAGATGAACATTATATCTATTACTGTGGGCAGGAATCCCTCAGAAGGAATGGAGTAGCCATCATGGTCAACAAAAGAGTCTGAAATGCAGTACTTGGATGCAATCTCAAAAATGACAGAATGATCTCTGTTTGTTTCCAAGGCAAACCATTCAATATCACAGTGATAAGTCTATGTCCCAACCAGTAATGCTGAAGAAGCTGAAGTTGAATGGTTCTATGAAGACCTACAAAACATTTTAGAACTAACACCCCAAAAGGATGTCTTTTTCATTATAGGGGACTGGAATGCAAAAGTAGGAGTCAAGAAACACCTGGAGTAATGGGCAAATATGGGCTTGGAATACGAAATGAAGCAGGGCACAGACTAATAGAGTTTTGCCAAGAAAATGCACTGGTCATAGCAAACACCCTCTTCCAACAACACAAGAGAAGACTCTACACATGGAAATCACCAGATGGTCAACACCAAAATCACATTGATTATCCTCTTTGCAGTCAAAGATGAAGAAGCTCTATACAGTCAACAAAAACATGACCAGGAGCTGACTGTGGCTCAAATCATGAACTCCTTATTGCCAAAGTCAGACTGAAAATGAAGAAAGTAGGGAAAACTACTAGACCATTCAGGAATGACCTAAATCAAATCTCTTATGATTATTCAGTGGAAGTGAGAAATCTATTTCCCATAGTTCATAGACTGCCTGATGAACTATGGATGGAGGTTCATGACATTGTACAGAAGACAGGGATCAAGACCATCCCCACGGAAAATAAATGCAAAAAAGCAAAATGGCTGTCTGAGGAGGCCTTACAAATAGCTGTGAAAAGAAGAGAAGTGAAAAGCAAAGGAGAAAAGGAAAGATATAAGCATCTGAATGCAGAGTTCCAAAGAGTAGCAAGAAGAGATAAGAAAGTCTTCCTTAGTGATCAATGAAAAGAAATAGAGGAAAAGAACAGAATGGAAAAGACTAGAGATCTCTTCAAGAAAATTAGAGATACCAAGGGAACATTTCAAAGATGGGCTCGATAAAGGACAGAAATGGTATGGACTTAACTAACAGGGGCAGAAGATATTAAGAAGAGGTGGCAAGAATACGCAGAAGAACTGTACAAATGCCAAAGAAAGCTCAAGCTACTACACAATTTCACTCATCTCATACGCTAGTAAATTAATGCTCAAAATTCTCCAAGCCAGACTTCAACAATAGGTGAACTGTGAACTTCCAGATGTTCAAGCTGGTTTTAGAAAAGGCAGAGGAACCAGAGATCAAATTGCCAACATCTGCTGGATCATGGAAAAATCAAGAGAGTTCCAGAAAAACATCTATTTCTGCTTTATTGACTATGTCAAAGTCTTTGACTGTGTGGATCACAATAAACTGTGGAAAATTCTGGAAGAGATGGGAATACCAGACCACCTGACCTGCCTCTTGAGAAACCTATATGCAGGTCAGGAAGCAACAGTTAGAATTGGTCATGGAACAACAAACTGGTTCCAAATAGGAAAAGGAGGACGTCAAGGCTGAATATTGTCACCCTGCTTATTTAACTGATATGCAGAGTACATCATGAGAAATGCTGGGCTGGAAGAAGCATAACTTGTAATCAAGACTACCGGGAGAAATACAATAACCTCAGATGTGCAGATGAACCACCCTTATGGCAGAAAGTGAAGAGGAACTAAAAAGCCTCTTGATGAAAGTGAAACTGGAGAGTGAAAAAGTTGGCTTAAAGCTCAACATTCAGAAAACGAAGATCAAGGCATCTGGTCCCATCGTTTCATGGCAAATAGATGGGGAAACAGTGGAACCAGTGTCAGACTTAATTTTGGGGGGGGGTGCAAAATCACTGCAGATGGTGACTGCAGTGATGAAATTAAAAGACGCTTACTCCTTGGAAGAAAAGTTATGACCAACCTAGACAGCATATTCAAAAGCAGAGACATTACTTTGCCAACTAAGTTCCATCTAGTCAAGGCTATTGTTTTTCCTGTGGTCATGTATGGATGTGAGAGTTCGACTGTGAAGAAGGCTGACTGCCGAGGAATTGATGCTTTTGAACTGTGGTGTTGGGGAAGACTCTTGAGAGTCCCTTGGACTGCAAGGAGATCCAACCAGTCCATTCTGAAGGAGATTGGCCCTGGGATTTCTTTGGAAGGAATGATGCTAAAGCTGAAACTCCAAATCTTTGGCCACCTCGTGATGCTGGGAGGGATTGAGGGCAGGAGAAGAAGGGGACGACAGAGGATGAGATGGCTGAATGGCATCACTGACTCGATGAATGCGTGTCTGAGTGAACTCCGGGAGTTGGTGATGGACAGGGAGGACTGGCGTGCTGTGATTCATGGGGTCTCAAAGAGTCGGACACAACTGAGCGACTGAGCTGAACTGAACTACTTGAATCTATCTTTGTATTTATATTTCTCAGTATATTATCTTGCATATCTTCCTTTAAATAAAGTATTCCTAAATCTACCATTGCAGAATGAGATAAAAGCAAAGAAAGGAATCAAACTCGTGCCTGAAATTCAAAATAGAAGAAGAAAAACAAGAGAATTTTTTTTTTAAATAAATAATATAAATATATAGACTAAGGCCTGCTTTATTCACAACAGTAAGCTTTCCCCCGCCACACCCCACCCCCAACACACACACAACTACCACTTTTCAATAGGGAAGGTATATATCTGTGATGGCCCAAGAAACATTCTGAAGAAGATTCTATCCTCCTGTTTCTATGAGGCACTCCTGCAAATGCTTAGTGGAGATGCCATTTCTTTTTCTGAAATAAGCCCTTTACCAGCATTATTTTGAAAAGTGAAAATCTACTCATTTTTTAAATTTTAATTCAATGGTTTATTTTAAAGAATCTTTCCAATTCCCTTAAGACCAGGTAAAGGAAATAGACTTACAGGCTTTGTCAGCAACATTTGTTATAACACTAGCCACAAATGTTATTTTAAAAAGCAATTGGAAATACCTACTTTATGCTTGTTAATCATGCTGGAATATAATAGTCATAGAAATAGACTTTTCTTTCTTGTTTGCCATTTCCCATCACTGCTGAGTTCAAAATCTTTAATAACATCTTTTCTAAAAATACTGTGGGTGAACTTTATATCCTGTAGGAATATTTTAAAAACTAGGACAAAGGCATCTCTTATGAAGAATTTTTCAGCTTTATTGTGATATAATTAACGTATTGTATAAATTTAAAGTGAACAAGATTTGATAACTGTATTGCTAAATGATCGCCACAGTAGGATAATTAGGACATTCATCATGCTCATAATTATGTGTGTGTGTCTGTGTGTGTATTAAAGTGTATTAAGTTGCTTAGTTGTGTTCACCTCTTTGTGACCCCATGGACTGTAGCCCACTGGAGTTCTACTCTGTCCATGGAATTCTCCAGGCAAGAATAATGGAGCCGGTAACCATTCCCTTCTGCAGGGGATCTTCCAGACCCAGGGATTGAACCCAGATCTCCTGCATTGCAACCAGATTCTTTATTCTCTGAGCCACCAGGGAAGCCATGTATGTGTGTATGGTGAGAATATTTAACATTTACTCTCTTAGCTGCTTTCAAGCATATAATACAATATTGTTACCTATAGTCACCACCAAGCTGAGTATTAGATCCCTCGAACTTATTTGTCTCATTGCTGGAAGTTTGTCCTTAAAGAATTTTTCCCACACCCCTTGACTCTGATAACCGCAATGCTACTAGGTTTCTATGATTTTGACTTACTTTTTTTTTTTTTCTTCAGATTTCACATATAAGCAAGATAAAGATTACTTGTCTTTCTCTGGCTGGCATTTCACTTAGCGTAATACCCTCCAGGAACGTCATATTGCCACAAATGCCAGAAATTCTTTCTATCTCAAAGTTGAATTATATATAAAAAAATAAACATATATTATATATACACATTCTATTTGCAGATACTTATATTATCTAGATGAAAAACTTTTAGTCTTTTACATTTGAGAATAAAGTTAGCTATGAGATTATCACATAGGCATGTTGAGATATGTTCTTTTCTTATTTTTTATAGTTTGCCACTTATTTGGGAAAAATAATGAACTTCAACATGAATATCTATATACATTTGAAAAATAATTGCATAATAGTATCTAGTCATGCCCTTTCTCCAATGTGTGATAAATTGTTTATGCATGTGTGTGCTTAGTTACTTTAGTCATGTCTGACTCTTTGCAACCCTATAAACTGTAGCCCACCAAGCTCCTCTGTCCATGGGATTCTCTAGGCAAGAATACTGGACTGGGTTGCCATTTCTTCCTTCAAATTTATGCACGAGAGGATACCTGTACACTTTGCAATCTTCCTGAATACCCTGAGGTTTGCAGTCACCAAGTTTAATGCACATTAAATCCAGTAGTAGTCAGTAAGTGTGAGACTCGCTATTTCTTCAATTTACAGGAACTTCTGATAATTTCCTTCTGAAAAATTCACTCTACTCTACAACCAGGGACCAAGACTAGTAGAGAATAGATGACTGACTCAGAAGACATATTCCTACTTCTAAAATATAAAGAGTAAAAAGATAATATAATTATTTCAGTTTAATTTTCATTACCAAAAGCAGAAATAATTTTTAATTTTTTAAAGTGAAACTTTGGAGTTCTGACTATGGTAATGTTTTATAGCATATTTATTAGGAACTAGGCCAAATATGTTATGTTTGCATGGTTCTTACATCAAAATTGAAAACTTTTTGTTCCTTCTATAACCAATCTGTTGTGAACTTTTAACATAATAAGGTGTTGATTTTTTCAACCCCTATTTCTGCATCTATCGAGAGAATCCTATGATTTTCATCCTTCAGCCTTCTATTGGGGTGTACCTTGTTTATTTATTTGTATATGATGAACCACCTTTGCACTCCAGGCACAGTCCCACTTGGTAACTGGTGTATGATCCATTCAATATATGGCTGAATTTTAGTTGTTAGAATTTTGCTGAGAAAGTATGTGTCTACCTTCATTAGAGATAGCCTATAGTTTTCATTTCTTGCAGCGTCCTTATATGGCTTTGGTTTCAGTGTAATGGTAGCTTCATAAAATGAGTTTTGAAGTATTTCTTCCTCTTTAAATTTTTAGACGAGTTTGAAAAAACTTGCATTAATTACATTAAATGTTTGGTAGAATTCACCAGTGAAAATATCTGGTCCTAGACTTACCTTTGTTGAGAGTTTTCTGATAACTACATCAGTATCCTTAGTTGTTATTAGTCTGTTCAGGTTTTCTATTTTATGACTCATCATTAATAGAATATCTGTTTATCAGTATTTATGGATTTTTTTCCAGGTTATTCAATCTGTTTTCCAAGTGTATAATTATTTATAGTAGCTTCTTATGACACTTTGTAATTGTTGTGGTGTGCTAAGTTGATTCAGTCATGTCTGACTCTTTGCAATCCTATGGACTGTAGCCTGCCAGGCTCCTTTGTCCATGGGGACTCTCCAGGCAAGAATACTGGAGTGGGTTGCCATTTCCTTTTCCAGGAGATCCTCCTGATCCAGAAATCAAAACCACATCTCTTATGTCTCCTGCATTGGCAGGTGGGTTCTTTACCACTAGCACTAGTAATTATGTGATGTCAAATTAGACTGTCTCCTTATTCATTTACAAATTTTAGTTGAGCCTCTCTCACACACACACTATACATACATACATACATACATACATACATATATATATATATATATATATGTTTTCAGAAAACAACTCTCAGTTTCATTGATTTTTTTTTTTTCCTATGACTATTCTAGTTTTTATTTCATTTATTCTTTTTTTTTTTCCTTTTTTTTTTTCTTCTTCTAACTTTGGACTCAGTTCATTCTTTCTTTTCTAATTTCTTGAGGTGTAAAGTTAAGCTGTTTACTAGAGATTTTTATTTTTTCTTAATGTAGGCATCTATTGCTCTCAACTTTCCTCTTACAACTGCTTTTGCTACATCTTGTATTTTTTGGTACTTGTGTTTTTATTTTTGTTTGTCTCAAGATAATTTCTGGTTTTTTGAGGTCTCTTTCCTAACCCAGGGATTGTTCAAGTGTGTAACTTAGCTTCCAACTATGTGTGCATGTTTCACTTGTCTTCTTGTTACTGATTTCTAATTTTATATCACTGTATTATTAATAGAAAAATAAACTGTATATGATTTCTATCTTAAATTTGGGAAGATTTATTTTATGGTTCAGCATCTAATCTATCCTGATGTTCTCAACAATTATTGTATTGCTGCCTATTTCTCCCTATCAATTGCATTTTACTTTACATATTTAGCCACTCCAGTATTATGAGCATATATCTTTATATTAGTTTTATCTTGTTGATGAATTAACACCTTTATTGATACATGGTTACCTTCTTTGTCCTGTGATCAATTTTGACAAAAAGGTTTATTTTACCCTATGTAAGTACAGCAACTCCTGTTCTCTTAAGGTTGCTGTTTGTGTGGAATACATTTTCCCATCCCTTCACTTTCAATCTATTTGTGTCTTAAAACTAAAATGAGTCTCTTGTAGGCAGCATATTTCTAGATTTTTTAAAAAAATTAATCCACTCAGCCATTTTCTGTATTTTTTGAAGAGTCAATATTATTATTATTTTTCTTTATTTTTAAATCTCTTTAATGTTTGTATATAATATGGATAAAAAATTTTAAACATAAGATATTCTGTGCATTTTACTGTGTATTACCACACCAATGAATACATTAAATACCAAACTCTTGCTGAATATAGCCTCCTCAAAATGTCTTTGGAATTCAATTTTTAAATTATGTTTAAAATACAATTCATTAGTTATACAAAAAATTTCTCTTAGAACTTTTTTTCTTGTAGAGAAATTTTAAGACATAAGTGGTAAATCAAGTAATCAAGTATACAGAGGTTGCCTAACTGAAGAAAATATGTGTTGACCAAAATATATAATGCCATATGTGCCTGTGTATGTGTGCACGTATTTGACTCAAAGCAATTCCTAATTTTAATTAAAATTTTATAATAATTGTTTTAAACACTGTGGAGTTATAGTTCAGTACTCCCTTAAAAATTGTTGTAGGAAGGGAGACCCCCCTCCAGGGCTCCAAGAGCGGGCTCTTGTCTAACACTCAGCAAAGAATTGTCCAAGGAGATACATGCTAATAAAACAAGAGACTTTATTGGAAGAAGGCACCCAGGCAGAGAGCAGCAGGGTAAGGGAATCCAGAACTGCTCTGCCATGTGACTAGTGGTCTTAAGTTTTATGGTGATGGCATCAGTTTCTGGGTTATCCTTGGACAATCATTCTGATTTAGAGTCCTTCCTGGTGGTGCACACATCGCTCAGCCAAGATGAATGCTAGTGAGAGGGATTCTGGTAAGTGGACGGACACACAGTGTCTCCTTTTGACCTTTCCTGAACTCTTTCAGTTGGTGATTGCTTATTAGTTCTGTAAAACAACTCATGCAATTGGTTACCAGAGAGCCTGACCAGGGTGGGCGGTTTCAGTCAGTGTTTTAACAGAATCATTAACTGTATTTGAAGCATAGCATATGTGTTTTTGTTCAAATCTGTAGAATGTGATACATTGCATTATATATATAGTGGAGACAATTTTGTAATATAATAATTTCATAAAATAATAATCAAAGTAAAATATCTAATTATTTATTGTTTTTGCACACTCCATTAAAACGATACAAATTCATATGTGTTTCTCTTCAAGTTTATAATTATTTTTATTTTCTAGATGTTTTCCTATTTGTTTTTCTACTTGTTAATTGATATCTCTTCATGCATTCAAATGCATGTGAAGTTGTTTCAGTCATGTCTGACTCTTTACAATCCTATGGCCTAGAGTCTCCTGTCCATGGGATTTTCCAAGCAAGAATATTGGAATAGTTTACCATTTCCTTCTCTAGGAAATCTTTCAAAAACAGGGAAGAAACCCACATCCCTTATGTCTTCTGCATTGGCAGATGTGTTATTTACCACTCAGTTCAGTTCAGTTCAGTCTCTCAGTTGTGTCTGAATCTTTGTGACCCCGTGAATTGCAGCAGGCCAGGCCTCCCTGTCCATCACCAACTCCTGGAGTCCACACAAACCCATGTCCATTGTGTCGGTGATGCTATACAACCATCTCATCCTCTGTTGTCCCCTTCTCCTCCTGCCTTCAATCTTTCCCAGCATCAGGGTCTTTTCAAATGAGTCAGTTCTTCACATAATGTGGCCAAAGTGCTGAAGTTTCAGCTTCACCATCAGTCCCTCCAATGAACACCCAAGACTGATCTCCTTTAGGATGGACTGGTTGGATCTCCTTGCAGTCCAAGGGACTCTCAAGAGTCTTCTCCAACACCACAGTTCAAAAGAGTCAATTCTTCAGTGCTCAGCTTGCTTCACAGTCCAACTCTCACATCCATACATGGCCACTGGAAAAACCATAGCCTTGACTAGATGGAGCTTTGTTGGTAAAGCAATGTCCCTGTTTTTGAATATGCTATCTAGGTCGGTCATAACTTTCCTTCCAAGGAGTAAGCATCTTTTAATTTCATGGCTGCAGTCATCATCTACAGTGATTGTGGAGCTGCGAAAAATACAGTTTGCCACTGTTTCCACTGTTTCCCCATCTATTTCCCATGAAGTGGTGGGACCAGATGCCATGATCTTAGTTTTCTGAATATTGAGTTTAAGCCAACTCTTTCACTCTCCTCTTTCACTTTCATCAAGAGGCTTTTTATTATTTTTATTATTATTATTATTATTTTTATCAAGAGGCTTTTTAGTTCTTCTTCACTTTCTGTCATAAGGGTGGTTCATCTGCATATCTAAGGTTATTGATATTTCTCTTGGCAATCTTGATTCCAGCTTTTGCTTCCTCCTGCCCACCATTTCTCATGAAGTACTCTGCATATAAGTTAAATAAGGAGGGTGACAATATACAGCCTTGATGTACTCCTTTTCCTATTTGGAACCAGTCTGTTGTTCTACATCCAGTCCTAACTGCTGCTTCCTGAACTAGCATACAGGTGTCTCAAGAGGCAGGTCAGGTGGTCGGGTATTCCCATCTCTTTCAGAATTTTCCACAGTTTGTTCTGATTCAAACAGTCAAAGGCTTTGCAATAGTGCCAGCAAATTTTAAGGGCTCTTCCTTGACAAAAGCATCCCCCTGCCTGGACACCAAAACTCTTAAAACCATCCATATTTTTTTTTTTTTCCCAATGAATTTAGTCAACTGTTAACTATTTAAGTTTACTGTATCCTTTGTACAATGTACTCTTCTTCTTCTTCTACAATATACTATTGAATGGTAAAAATAATAGCTTATTCCTTTTTAAAAAAGAGACCGAGAGTAAGGGGGAAAGTTACTTTTTTTTTTTTTTTTTTCAGTTTAGAAAAGCTACATAAATAAATTTTATAAATCTCATAGCATATTTGCAGTGGATATCATTCTATTCATTTATAGAGGGAGAAATTGTGATTCAGCATTAAACCTGAAGTCACAGAGATTGTATCACTAAAATAGTGTATTCAGAATTCGAACCACATTCTGAGTTCAAAGTTCTGTTCTTCCGATTTTACAACTGTATTGTGATACTGATGTTTTTCTTGATTTACAAGAAAAAAAACTAAATGATCTTTAATTGGATAAAAGGCATGCTGAGAGGGTAATAAGAAGGAAGGCCAGGGGTCTCCAAAAAGAGGAAACAGGATGCAAGAGTCAGACATTTTTAATCTGTCTCTTAAGTGGCAGGAGAAAACAAACAAATGTTAGTGGGTTTTTTTCTTTTTTTTTTTTTTCCATTCTCAATACAATTTTAAAAAGAGATTTATTTTAAAATTCTGTGTCGCCATGAGGACACTTAGCTCCACCTGAACTTAACTTTTCTCAAACTTTGAGCTAACCAATATGTTTTCTTGTGGAAATGTTTATCTTAAGCTATGTTAATGAACTATGTGTTTACCCTAGACTCTATCTTCAAGTCTATTCTCCTAATACTAAGAATGGACTTGACAAACCAGTATATTTTACTCATGCAAATATTCTCTTAAGCTATGTTAATGAGCCTATATTTGTTTGTAAACCTGCCTTTCTTCAAGATTCATGTTAATCACTTTATAGGCCAGGACAACTCACCTTGTGCCAATGTTATCTCAAAATCCATGTTGCAAGTGAGGGGCCTGGTGCCAGTCTCTTAGTCCTGAGACATTTCCTTTCTTTAATTAGCAGACTGCTAGAGGCTATATGTGACTTCCCTGGTGGCTCAGACAGTAAACGCGTCTGCCTACGATGCAGGAGACCTGAGTTCTATCCCTGGGTCGGGAAGATCCCCTGGAGAAGGAAATGGAAACCCACTCCAGTACTCTTGCCTTGAAAATCCCAGGGATGGAGGAATCTGGTAGGCTACACTCAATGGGGTCACAAAGATCGGACATGACTGAATGACTTCATTACACTACTACAGTTCAGTTCAGTCACTCAGTAGTGTCCAGCTCTTTATAACCCCATGAATTGCAGCACGCCAGGCTTCCCTGTCCATCACCAGCTCCCAGAGTTCACTCAGACTCACGTCCATCGAGTCGGTGATGCCATCCAGCCATCTCATACTCAGTCGTCCCCTTCTCCTCCTGCCCCCAATCCCTCCCAGCATCAGAGTCTTTTCCAATGCAACTCTTTGCATGAGGTGGACAAAGTACTGGAGCTTCAGCTTTAGCCTCATTCCTTCCAAAGAAATCCCAGGACTGATCTCCTATAGAATGGACTGGTTGGATCTCCTTGTGGTCCAAGGGACTCTCAAGAGTTTTCTCCAACACCACAGTTCAAAAGAGTCAATTCTTCAGTGTTCAGCTTGCTTCACAGTCCAACTCTCACATCCATACATGACTACTAGAAAAACCATAGCCTTGACTAGATGGAAATTTTTTGGCAAAGTAATGTCTCTGTTTTTCAAAATACTATCTAGGTTGGTCATAACTTTTCTTCCAAGGAGTAAGCGTCTTTTTATTTCATGGTTGCAATCACCATCTGCAGTACTATATATTTGATTATATGCATATTGTACATCTTATTTACCTTTATGTGACTTCCCTGGTGGCTCAGATGGTAAAAACATCTGCCTACAATGTGGGAGATCTGGGTTCAATACCTGGATCAGCAAGAACCCCT
Source organism: Oryx dammah (assembly GCF_014754425.2). NCBI lineage: Eukaryota > Metazoa > Chordata > Mammalia > Artiodactyla > Bovidae > Oryx > Oryx dammah. Next base: position 2,788,114 of record NW_024070202.1, on the reverse strand, counting down.
GGAGAAGGAAATGGCAACCTACTTCAGTACTCTTGCCTAGAAAATCTCATGGATGGAGGAGCCTGGTAGGCTACAGTCCATGGTGTCACAGAGTCAGACACGACTGAGAGACTTCACTACACTACTATATATCACTACTAGAGGCTATGTAAAATCTGGCTAAAGATTAGCAGGGTGTCACTCTTTCTACCCCCTTCTGATGTCTATGTCAGAAGTTTTCTTTATGTCTTTTATACTTTAATAAAACTTTATTACACAAAAGCTCTGAGTGATTAAACCACGTCACTGGCCCCAGATTTAATTCCTCTCCTCTGGATGCTAAGAATCCCAGCATCTTTCACTGCTCAGCAACAACCTTTCATCTTGGGGGCTCATCCAGGATCTGAACCTGTGACGTCTGAAGGTAGAGGCAAGAACAGTAACCTGTAGATCAGCCTGCTGCCCAGATGAAAGTGTCTAGTGGAGGGAGATTGGAGACCATTAGGAGACCAAGGCAGTAACTGAGATGAGACATAGTGATCATGGCCATGATCAGAGGAGGGACCAAGGCCACAGACTACAAGGACTCTTGAGAAATCAATTATGAATGTGTTTTTATAAAAGAAGTGATATTTCCTTTGGATTTGTCAGTTTGGATTTATAGTGTCAGAAAAAGTAATGGAGTAAAAGCTGTGAGCCTGAACAATTCTATGAATGAAGGAATCAGGCACAGGATTGAGGAAAGCTGGTGTGGAGGGATCTTGGGCTAAGATTAGAGTGACTCTTTTCACATGATGTGTTTGATACGTCACATAGCTGTCTGAATGGCAGTTCTAAGCAAGCTGATAGACCCAGGGCAGCATCTTAGGGAGAAGTCTGGGACTGAGTTATAAATTTGGCAGCCAGTAAATCTCTTCAATATGATTTTAGTATTGGGAATAAAAAGAAAAATATCTGTATTAGTGGATTCAGGGAGAGACCCACAGGGGATGGAGATCCATGATAGAGTTCCATCATGTTTCAAAATAAAATTCCATTGGAGTAAATGTACATGGGAGGTAAGGCAGATTAAGAAACATTTCTCTTGATATCACACTTGATTATTGTCTTCTTATACCTTAAAATATTTACAAATATATTGTATATAATTTAATGTGCTTAATGTATTTAAGATATTACCTACTTTAATATATTTATTGAAATAAACATATTTCAAGGAGAAATTTAATTAATGAATAATCACTTGCTTTTCAGAACTTCCAAATAACAGGATTTTTAAACCATGAATTACTTCAATATATAAGTGGATTGGAGTTTGGTTTTTACTATATTAATTCCTTTAGCACTAGCTTTCTAAGTCCGATTATATTTTCCCTCTACTAATTATATGAGATCATAAATACAGAATTTGATTATTTCTTTAGAAAAAGTAATGTAACATGAAGTATATCCTGCTGCCAAATCTGGTGAGAAATAATGCATATGGTAAACTTAGAGGAATAGATAGAAAATGAGAAAACATGGCAGACAGTCTTGTGAACTACAGAATTTTTAATCTGCTGATGTATCTCATTGTATTGTAAAAATCGCAAACTGTAAAACCTGTGTTTTTCCTATTAGAGTGCTGTCAACTGACCTGGATAAGTCTGTGAAAAGGGAGGATTGATGATATGCACAACTGGAAAATGTGGATCCTCAGAATGCAGAAATTTATTTTGTAATTATAACTTCATATTCCTTACGAGAGTGAGGAACTGCCCTGCCATATGACATTGTCAAGTGGTTATCTTTCTTTCAGAAGGACTTCTAATAGCAGCTCCAATCATTCCTTGGAGTGTGCCTCAGTGATCCCAGAGCTGTTTGACAGTAAGTTGCAAGAGCCAAGAAAGAACTAAAAAAGTTAAGCACATTTTCTCATGAAAGGCAAACTCCTCCAAGGAAACGCTTGCTGGCGGTGACATTCCTTTCTATGCAGAGCAGGCATGCTTGATTTCTGAAAAGGGCTTAGTGCTTGAAATTTTCTTTGAGCAGAATGTTTGAAAAAATTCAAGCTGGAATGGCAAATAAGGAAAAACCATTCCCCACATGTAGAAAAATCAGCAGTCGCTTTCAAACATATGACTTATGAAATGACGCAGCTGGGATTCTTTTTAAGCAGTGTGTCAGGCTATTACTGAGAGCACTGAAGATGTGGTTTTGCTTCCTGCTATGTTTCTATGAAAAGTAGTTGAAAATAATTAACTGGCTGCATTCAAATGTGGAGTGAAACATGAAAACTGGTACACACTATTCAATCAGGAATTTCTCTACTTTTATTAAAACTTCAAAGTTTATCTTTAATTCAATTGTAGTTAAAATACTGCCATTTTAGGTAAATCATTGAGGTTATTAGTGCCCTTATGTGTGGCACATGGACATTGAAGACACAGTAAAATACATGGTGGACAGAACACAGGATTTTGGGTTAAATAAATTGGGTAGAAGAACTTGTTCTGTAAGTTTCTAAGTAAGAGAAATGAATTTCACTAATTTAAATGAGCATAATGAGAATAGAGACCAAAGAACAAAGGTATTTGCAGCGACTAACTGAGAAAACGATCTGCTTTTCGAGGGCTGGGTCTCTGCTGTGACACACGGGTTTCTCTGGCTGTGGCACACAGGCTGAGTAGTTGAAGTTCATACAGGCTGTCCAGTTGTGGTGCATAGGCTTAGTTGCCCAAGCAGGAAGATCTCAGCTCCTTGGCCAGGGATCAAACCCACATTCCCAGTTTTGCAAGGCAGGTTCTGTACCACTGCACCACCAGGGAAGTCCCTGAATATTGTTTTTTAAAATGTACTCTCTCTCACCCACTAGGGTGACTACTAAAATAAATGTCAGTGAGAATTTGGAGAAATTGGTGTTTGCACTCTCTGGGTAGAAGTGTAAATTAGTGCAGTTTTTGTGGAAAAAATTATGAATGATCCTCAAAAGTTTAAAAATATAATTAGAATATGATCTAGCAATCCCAATTCTGAGTATATTCCCCCAAATAATCAATAGAAGTGTCTTATCAAGATATTTTTACACACTCATTTCATAGTAGCATGGTAGAAGTAGCTAAAGGTAGGAGCAACCCAAATGTCTAGTGATGGATGAATGGGTGAGAACATGTAGCAACTATGCATAATGGAAAATGATTCAGCTTTTAAAAGGAACGAGATTCTGCCACATGCTACTACACAGATGAACATTATGGATATTATTCTAAGTGAAATAAACCAGTGAGAAAAAGAAAAAATATTATACAATTTATATGAAGAGTAAATAGTGTGAAGTGAAAGTCACTCAGTCATGTCTGATACTTTGCAAACCCGTGGACTATATAGTCCTTGAAATTCTCCAGGCCAGAATTCTGGAGTGAGTACCCTTTCCCTTCTCCAGGGGATCATCCCAACCCAGGGATTGAACCCAGGACTCCCACATTGCAGAGGTGTAAATACATAAAGACAAAAGTAAACTGAAGAGCCAAACTAGAAAGACGGTTGCCAGAAGTGGGAAGGATGGGGATCATGGGGAGTTATTATTTAATGGGTACAGAGTTTCAATTTGGGAAGATGAACAGTTCTAAAAATGGACAGTGATAGTGGTTACACAACAATATGTGTGTACTTAATACTAGTAAAGGGTACACTTAAAATGATGGTTTAAAATGAACTTGTGTTCATTTTACCACAATAAAATTGGAAAAAAATTGTAATGTTTTGCTAACATAAAGTTACTATTGTGGGTCATTCTGAAGAAAATCATAAAGCTCATTGCTGAAAATCAGAACAAACACATTATTGTCAGATAGAATTATGAAAGGTCACAGGCTTTGAGGCATACGCCAACAGTATTCAAAAAGTGATAGATAAGTGGATGGAGAATTAACTGATGACTGTAGTCCCCAACTACATTTGCTGGGTCAAGATCAAGGTCAGCAAACAAATAAGCATGGTGGACACTTTATCTGTACAAAGGATACATTGAAAGTTTGCAGCTAAGAATAAGGAATTCCTAGCATTGGCACTGTCTATTTTAGAAACAATTGCACACTCTCTATTAAGTAAGTTTAATTTTCTTTTAATCTGTTGTCTGGAATAGTACTTATGCATGGTAAAAAGCAAGTAGACGAACAATGAAAAACTGCTAAAGCTAAATAGATTTTTTTAAATATAGCTATTAAATTAACTTTCAATCTGGTCATAGCCTGTTAAAAATATTTGAAAAGAATCTCATTTATAAATAACATAATATAGAGAGCATATATATTAAAAAAATATGATAGCCCTACATAAAAAACTATATCAACAAAATTTCAAACCAAAACACTATAAAATTGTACAAAAAGACAGTAAATAACTAATAAATAGAGATGAATAAAAGGTTATTCCACATACTTGAATTGAAAATGTAATTAAAACTTTACAATGTAAATATAAAAATGCACTATTTAAGTGAATAGAAACAAACCCGGTGGGCTGCCCACATTCTACTGGGGAGGATTACACAGTTGAGTGGTATGTCATTCATAAAGATATATTTATCAAAAACAAATATCTAGGGCTGAGGTAAATCCAACACCAAATTTTAAGGAATGGTAATATATAATTTTTTTTATTTTAAAAATTCCTTAAAATAGAAAGGGGCATATTCTAGAAGTTGTGAGATAAGTTTTAGCTAAAAGAAACAAGCAAATATCTCTAATTGCTATTTTTAAATATTTTTTAATTAATTTATTTTACATGGAGGCTAATTACTTTACAATATTGTATTGGTTTTGCCACACATCAACATGTGTAACCAAGAAATTTGAATGAGTCATATTTTTATTTTTTCCTCATATGTTTATCATAGCCTCCAGGCTTTAATTTCAAGATTCTATGCTATATAATGAGATTTTAACTTGTCATGTATTACAGTTTCAGAGACAACTTAATATTAGAAGAATTTGTGTATATGTCCAAGGTTTTCTAGCAACTTGGTCACCTTTGTAAATTTGTTTCAATATCTAAAGAAATGGAAGTTTCAAGCCAAAAAAGAGTTCTCAGAATACATGAAAATTTCATCTTCTTTGCCAAATGTTTATTTTGGTATTCAGATGGTAAAGAAACTGTCTGCAATGCAGGAGACCCGGGTTTGATCCCTAGGTTGGGAATATCCCCTGGAGAAGGGAATGGTTACCCACTCCAATATTCTTCCCTGGAGAATTCCGAGGAGCTTAGCAGGCTACAGTCCATGGGGGTCACAAAGAGTTGGACAACACTGAGCAACTAACACACACACACACATGCACACACACACATTATACCAGATAAAAATGTAAAACAATTTAAAGGGACAAAGGTAAATAAGTCTCAAACTCTAGCAATAAGATCATCCAAATACATGACACAAATAAATCAAGAAACAAGCAAGCAACAATTTTGTCATTGTATTTCAGGGAAATATTCCATGGGAATTTTCTATGAGTTCTGCCAAAGAACACACCGTGTGAGGCAGTGCAATCCTCATTGATCTTGAATCAATGGCATTTTTTTATTAATTCCAATCGTTGTAGATAATATTTTTGAAAAACACAATGAAAATGAAAGTTAAAATATTGAAAACTCCTGTTTTTAATTCTACAACAAATATAAACTCACTTTGTCATAACTTCTAGATAATTTCTAGATTTTCATATAATTTTCTAACTGCTTACTCTGAATATTTTTCTTCTTCAATCATGGACTAGGAATGAAGTTTGATGAATTGGATTCCTTGCTGGTTCACACATTTAAGAATCTGCCAGCAATGCAGGGGACCTGGGTTGGGTAGATCTCCAGGAGAAGGGAATGGCAATCCACTCCAAGTATTCTTGCCTGAAGAATTCCATGGACTGAGAAGCCTGGCAGTCCGTGGCTCTGCCAAAAAATCCCATGGGTTTGCAAAGGGTCGGACAAGACTGAGTGAGTAATATATTTACTTTCACACCCCTGTCCAGACCATATTGTGAAGAACAATGATGCTGGAGAATAGCCTTGACATAATTGCTAAAGTTTATATAATAAGGGTTTTATATAGTTATTTATCACAGTGTTTCTTAAGGTAGGTCAATAGAATAATGTCAAATTAATTTCAATTGAATACATTTTATGAGACTGATTATCCAAGGAAACGGCTCTTTAATGATATACATTTAGTCTAAGAATACATTTTAAGGTAGTTGAGAAATCTTTCACTACACATTATTTTAGAAAGTTGTCTACGAATATTATTTTTCCAAACTTACTGTAATAAGAATTGAGGAGCAGGTAGATAGTTTAAGGTTATGTTTTCTCTAAAGATCTAGTTTCAGGTAGATCAATATGGATTTTCAAACAATTAAAATAGGAAGTTTTAACATTCTTTTGAAAATCAAATAATATCCACCAAGAAGCATATTCCTAAATAGGTAGCCACTTGTCCAATTAATGGAATAGGACTTAAGAGAAAGAATATGCTTTTGTTTTAAGTATACAGTCCAAGACTTTCTCTAACAAGTTGAAAATGACCGAAGAACTGAAATTCTTCATTATTTAATTTTCAATGTTGTACTGGGTAACTTGATTAAAATTGTCCATTGCAATCAAACTCACATAAAAGAAAACTGAATTAAATGTATAGATGTTGTTGTTAAGTAATTTCACTCACTGGTGAACCCCAAGATGAATTATTTGATACATCTGCTCTCAGATAACTTATAGATTTTATATGGTTTATGTACTTGTTGGAAAAATGCCAATTAAATATTGGATGACATCTGCCAAACTAAGTACTATGGTTTAAATATACTTGACATTGTGCCACTTTGCCATTCTTTTTGCAATTGATGAGGGTGCAAATCTAATTGCCTGTTCAGCCCATTTCTACAATATGAAAAAATAAAAAAGAACCTTATAGTTAACCCTGAAGAAAATCCATATAATTTTCTACCTAATAGCTGGAAGGGGTACTTTAAGTTCACTCAAAACTGAGTTTAAATAATTACCATAGATTTAAGCCATTAAACTATGTAGAAACGATAAAGTATAATGCATTATGATAAAAATATTAATTGATGTATTTCAGAATATTTATTTTGACCCTTTTTATTAAATACAAGCTTTATATCTATATTAAAATAATTTAAGCATCATATAGACGTATGGCATCTTTTCTCATATCACTTTGAGTCCATGGAATTAAAATTTAAATGATGACCACATATTTTGATTTTACAAAATGCCAGAATTGATCCTATGAAATGGTAGGAAGTATAGCTATGCTTACTGAAACTATAGCCACGCCCTGTTCTTCCTTGTCCATGTGGATAATGGTGACCTCAAACCCACATATGCAGTTTGTCAAGAATGAGACTGGCACACATTTTAGAGTATGTAAAATAATGTGTGCTTAACTGTGAGTAAAGACTGTAAGCTTTCTATTTCAAAAATGGGATGGCTGACATTATGTGTCCAGCTAGGTATGACAATGCCATTGGCTTACCAAGGCCACATAAATAGGGAATTAAAGGACTCTGCCAATCAAAACAGACTTTCAGGTGGGAGGAAAAGCTTCATGAACATGATTTTAAAGGAAGTGGCTTTTATTTATTTGTGTGTGTATGTATGTATTTGATGAAGTGATTACTTATATGCAACAATAGAAGGTATCTATTTCCCTTAACTTTTCAAGCTGAGAAACAGTGTTCTCGTGCCTTACTCAGCACAGGGGCCCTACTATTTTACATCCTAACTTTGTATTTGGTTAGATCCTACAATTTGGCCTCAGGAAGAAGCAGGTGACATCAGGTTAGAAATACCTTAGATGTTTCCTTAAGGATAATTACTACTATTTTTGCAAAGCTATCACCTGGAACTTGACTTAGTTAAGACTAGGTTGTCAACAAAGCAGAGACTGAGGCAATTATTGAGAACTATTAATACATCCCCAGGAAACAGGAGCAAGGGATGAATTGAGGCAGGAAAGGAGAGAGCCCATCCTGGAATATGTCACCCACATGCTCACTGCTAAGTGAAACTGATTTGGGGTTCCACAGCACATTTCAAGAGCCATCTCATTAAAGGCATCCTGTGATCTTGTGTGAAAGTAGAAGTTGCTCAGATGTGTCCAACTCTGCTACTGTATGGACTATACAGTCCATGGAATTCTCCAGACCAGAATACTGGAATAGGTAGCCTTTCCCTTCTCCAGGGGATCTTCCCAACCCAGGGATCGAACGCAGGTCTCCCACATTGCAGGCAGATTCTTTACCAGCTGAGCCACAAGGGAAAGCCAAGGATACTGGAGTGGGTAGCCTATCACTTCTCCAGTCGATCTTCCTGACCCAGTAATTGAACCAGGGTCTCCTGCATTGCAGGCTGATTCTTTACTTTTTTACTGAGCTATTAGGGAAGAGATCTTGTATGGTGGTAGAAAAACCGAGAATGTCTTCACCTCTCCCAGAGTCCATTGGTCAGATATTTTCCCCATGGGCTAACTACAGTTACAAATGCATGAAAACCTAGCAGAGAGTTCCTAGCATTCACGTCGAAAGAGAAGCCACTGCTATATCTGGTCATCAGAGCAATGACTGGAATCAGAAACTATGAAAAGAATGTAGTTCCACATTTGCTTGTCATACTGTTCATGCAACCATATGACAGTTATCAAATGCTAAAGGAGCAATAAAAAATAAAATACAAAGCTCCTATTAATAAATAATGTATTTGTAAATATGGTTTTAGTTTTAGTAATGCTATGCTGCTGCTGCTGCTGCTGCTGCTGCTGCTGCTAAGTCGCTTCAGTCGTGTCCAACTCTGTGCAATCCCATAGATGGCAGCCCACCACGCTCCCCCATCCCTGGGATTCTCCAGGAAGAACACTGGAATGGGTTGCCATTTCCTTCTCCAATACATGAAAGTGAAAATTGAAAGTGAAATCGCTCAGTCGTGTCCGACTCTTAGCGACTCCACGGACTGCAGCCAACCAGGTTCCTCTGTCCATGGGATTTTCCAGGCAAGAGTATTGGAGTGGAGTGCCATTGCCTTCTCCAAGTAATGCTGGCTGTAGTTTTCTGTAAATATAGTACCTTCTTATTATATTGTAAAGGAAGGAATATCATATTCACATGTGGTGTTTTGTATGTTAAAAACAATATCAATGAATCATCAAATAATTACTAGCACTGATAAATCAGCATAGCTTGATAAAAGGATAAAATATTAATATACTCATATGCCAGTAATGATATTTGGAATTTAAAGTAAAATAAGTTTATAATAATGTGAAAAAAGGAGGAATACTTCAGTTAAGTTCAGTTCAGTCGCTCAGCCATGTCTGACTCTTTGCCACCCCATGGACTGCAGTATGCCAGGCTTCCGAGAGCTTGCTCAAACTCATGTTCATAGAGACTATGATACCACCCAACCATCTCCTCCTCTGTTGTCCCCTTCTCCTCCTGGCCTCAATATTTCCCAGCATCAGGGTCTTTTCCAGTGAGTCAATTCTTTGCATCAGGTGGCCAAAGTATTGGAGCTTCAGAATCAGTCCTTCCAATAAATATTCAGAACTGATTTCCTTTAGGATGGACTGGTTGGATCTCCTTTCAGTCCAAGGGACTTTCAAGAGTCTTCTCTAACATTACAGTTCAAAAGTATCAATTCTTTACTGCCCAGCTTTCTTTACAATCCAAATTTCACATCCATACATGACTACTGGAAAAACCATAGCTTTGGCTAGATGGACCTGTGTTGGAAAAATAATGTCTCTGATTTTTAATATACTGTCTAGTTTGGTCATAATTTTTTCTTCCAAGGAGCAAGCATATTTCAAATTCATGGTTGTAGTCACCATCTGCAGTGATTTTGGAGCCTCCCAAAATAAAGTATCTCCTTGTTTCCATTGTTTCCACATCTATTTGACATGAAATGATGGGACCAGATGCCATCATCTTCATTTTTTGAATGTTAAGTTAACAATTTCACTATTCAAATATTTGATGTTAATACTAGAGGAAACTGTGTGGAGCTCATTATCTTTCTGATATATATATATGATAGTAATAGAAAATATGACCATTGTTTAAGGCAGATCAGGATTTCCAGGTGGACGAGCAGGACTTGATGCCAAATTTAAGGAAATGGCAATCCACTCCAGTATTCTTGCCTGGAAAATCCCATGGACAGAGGAGCCTGGTAGGCTACAGTCCATGGGGTCACGAAGAGTCAGACATGACTGATAGACTTCACTTACTTATTTAAGAAACTTTATAAGATGCATGATTCCTCATCTCTAAAAGATGTGATTATCTATAAAATCTGACTTTTTGTAACTATTTTTAACGTGTGAAATATTTTACAGTTTCAACAAGTTCCGTTACTATTCAGTTAACTAGGTAAACAGAAATGTTAATGTAGAACCTCAAAATACTATAATAGACTTTTGAAAAGATGGCAAATTCTTAGCAAACGCGTTGTCTGGGAGTTGAGTACTAGGGAAAAGTCACAGATTAAGTACAAATAATTGAAACAAAACTAAGCCTACATAAAATAATCCCCCCCACACCATGTCTTCTGTTTGTTTTCTATATAATCCACGTACTTATTCGATGTTGCACACATTTGTGTTTTTATTTTCCCTAGCTGGCCACTATCCTTTGTTCTTCCTATAAATGTCTTTCCTTGCTTTGATTTCATTCTATTTTGTGCAAAGAAATGTTAAATATTAACATAATTTCATGTTCAACCTGAGTTTCTTAAATCCCACTCCACTGTTTGAATTTGATTCACTATCTAGAAAATCTGCTCAAGTCTTTTTCATTCAGACAGTTTGAAAGGAAACTCCTTAAGTTCAGATGTAGGACAAGTGGAGTTTTCCTCTTCAACTGCCAGCTGGACACAACCAGACAACCTAAAGTAGTCTATCAGGTTTATTTTATGCAAAGATGCAGAGATTTTATTTCTAATTGTCCCCAGTTTTGTGTGTTGTACTCTCATGTTATATATAAACATTTATATAGAATGCCACTTTTACAGCCATCATGACTTACACCTCTGTTTGAAAGGCAAGCTATTTGAAACCCCTACTCCCTCCAACCCTCCACATTCTATCAACACTCCAGCACACACACATTTCTTCTAGATGGTCAACTTTTTATATTCTTTTTTAACTTAATTTTGATTGCACAGGGTTTGCCTTTACTAGAATATTGGCCTTGTAGGTGTATTGTAACTAAGCAGCTCTTCAACTTGTGTTTTACAATGTCTGCGAAGACATGTAAACACTCTACATTGTTCGTGGATGACAGAAATAAGTTTTCTCACCAATCGCTTTCTGATTAATAAAAAAGCGGCCTCAAATGGGCATGGGGAATGCATCCTCTTCCTCTGATCTTCTTTCTAAGTCTCCTACTTGCTCCTGTGTTCTCCACTCCAGTGGAGTCATATCACCTCCAGTGAGAATTAGTCATGGGTATTTGAACACTGTAAAGGTCAGATCTACTGGTTAAATAAACTTTGTTTTTTGGTACTTATTAACCAAAACCCTATTAAACATAAATTTTGATTCAAGTTAATGTTTACTGGTCAAGTTTTTCATTAGGCATGCAGAAAAAGAACACAGGTCAGTGTTTATCCCTATTCACATTATATTATAGTGTGTGTGCATGCAAGCTAAGTCACTTCAATCATGTTGAACTCTTTGCTACTCCATGAAATGTAGCCTGGCAAGCTCCTCTCTTTACAGGATTCTCCAGGCGAGAATACTGGAGTGGGTTGCCATGACCTGCTCCAGGAGATCTCCCCAACCCAGGGATCAAACTCACATCTCTTACATCTCCTGCATTAGCAGGTGGGTACTGTACCACTAGCACCACTTGGGAAGCTCATATTATAGTGTACATACACTTATACACTCCAACATGATTTATTGTTGTTCAGCTGCTAAGTCATGTCTGACTGTTTGCGATGCCATGAACTGCAGAATGCCAGGCTTCCTTGTCCTTCACTGTCTGAGTTTGCTCAAACTTGATTTACATACTGAGAAATTCATTAAAATATACCTTATTTTATATCATTATATTGATCAGGAATAAAGCAGCTCAGGGAAACTTCTGAATGCTCCCTGGGTCTTTTCCTACAAACACATCAGTGCTACTGTCTGATTCTCTATTGCAATTGCTCAACGATCACTAAATGGCTATGCCACAGAGTCAACAAAATGTACAAACTCACCCACGTGCCTGCGGATTCATTTTCATCTTTGTGATTCTTGAAGATGTATCTGATTCTTAGAATTTAAATGAAGTGTAGAACCCGGACCACAACAGAATCAGAAAAAGTTGGCTTTTCTTTTCAGATTCATAATCTAGAATTTAATTTTCATGCTTCACAAGGGTTTCATTAAATTTTTAATATGTTGAGGGTGGGAACCTGAATTTTGCTAGAATTTTGGTAAATGTGCATATGTAGGTAAACATAATTATTATGATTCCTCACAATTTTGAATATTTGTAATCATATAACTCATTTTTAATGTAAAATTTATTTCAAAGCTGCATTAGACTTTGTTATTGTTATTACAGTACAGGAGAAAACAGACATGACAAAGGAGAGATACACGTTCAGAAAATGTGTGAAATCATAGATATATTTGTTAGGAGTATAATATCTATTGTACATATAGACTGACAATTGTTTTGAAAATTGAGCAAGAAAATAAGACTCTTTTGAAATAGCTTGGAGCTTTTTTCTGTCAGCTGCTCTAAGTGATTACAAGTAGTAACACTCATTATGATGGAAGAGTTTGTTTTGGGAAATGGGAATTGATATGATGAAATGGAATAAAATGCTTTGGACTCATTCACTTCATATTCATTATCCAAACAGGGTAGTAGAAGTTGTGAAAAGATGGGGAGGGAGGAAGGGGGGTTTCAGGATTGGGAACAAGTGTACATCCATGGTGGATTCATGTTGATGTATGGCAAAACCAATACAATATTGTAAAGTAAATAATAATAATAATAATAAACAAATGGGTCCAATTTTTAAAAACACACTGTGGTCCTGAAGCCAGCAGCCAGGAAGATCAGTGCATTCCACACAGCCCACATACGATGAATTTCATTATATGGAAGGCAATTTGAATGGACATTTTAAGTCTTTCTGAGAAGTTTCTCCTGGACAAAAGAAACGGAGAACTATGACAATCTGATCCAATAATCAAGTTGTTTTTTTTTTTTTTTTTTATAAAAAATGATACCTTTGTTCTCCATGTATATGACTCTGAGTCTTAGGTAATGTCTTAGGTCTGGTTGAGTCTTAGGTAATGGCAGAATTTGGATGCAGCTGATGTATATAATACACACATCTCACATGCTAGCAAAGTAACCCTCAAAAACTCCAAGCCAGGCTTCAGCAATATGTGAACGGTGAAGTTCCAGATGTTCAAGCTGGATTTAGGAAAGGCAGAGGAACCAGAGATCAAATTGCCAACATCCATTGGATCATCAAAAAAGCAAGAGAGTTCCAAAAAAAATCTGCTTCTGCCTTACTGACTAGACCAAAGCCTTTGACTGTGTGGATCACAACAAACTGTGGAAAATTCTTCAAAAGATGGGAATATCAGACCACCGACCTGCCAGCTGAGAAATCAGTATACATGGCAGGAAACAACAGTTAGAAATGGACATGGAACAACAGACTGGTTCCATATAGGGAAAGGAGTATGTCAAGGCTGTATATTGTCACCCTGCTTATTTAATTTATATGCAGAGTACATCACTGGGCTACATGAAGCACATGTTGGAATCAAGATTGCTGGGAGAAATATCAATAACCTCAGATATGCAGATGACACCACCCTTATGGCAGAAAGTGAAGAAGAACTAAACAGCTTCTTGATGAAAGTAAAAGAGGAGAGTGAAGAAGGTGGCTTAAAACTCAACATTCAGAAAACTAAAATCATGGCATCTCGTTCCATCACTTTATGACAAATAGATGCAGAAAAAATGGAAACAGTGATAGACTTTATTTTTTGAGCTCCAAAATCACTGTAGATGATGACTGCAGCCATGAAATTAAAAGACACTTGCTCCTTGGAAGAAAAAGTAGAACAACTTAGACAGTGTATTATAAAGCTTGAGACATCTATTTGCCTACAAAGCTCCATATAGTAAAGCTATGGTTTTATTCAGTAGTCATATATGAGACTACTGTTATGAGTCTGTCTGTATATATATATATATATATATATATATAGTACAGATATAAGAGTTGGACCATAAAGAAGGCTGAGTACCAAAGAACTGATGCTTTTGAATTATGGAGCTGGAGAAGATCTTGAGAGTCCCTTGGATAAGAAGGAGATCAAACCAGTCAATCTTAATGAAAATCAACCCAGAGTATTCATTGTGAAGAGTGATGCTGAAGGTGAAGCTCCGATCCTTTGGCAACTTGGTGCAAAGAGCCAACTCATTGGAAAAGACTCTGATGCTGGACAAGATTGAGGCAAAAGGAGAAGTGCGTAGCAGAGGATCAGGTGGTTTATTGGCATCACTGACTAATGGGCATAAGTTTTGAAGGACAGGGAACTTGGACTGCTGCGGTCCATGAGGTCACAGAGTCGGACGTGACTTGGTGACTGGACAATAATGAAAACATTCCTTTGACAATATGAGCACTAAAATAAGTTACATATCAAGCCAATAACAGATGCATGAATGATATTTCATCTTTAAAATATTTTGTTTCAGATCTCTATATGCTTCTTAAAATAGATTTTGAAAAATCTTAGATATATTAAAAGGAAAATCTGTAGCATAAGTAATAAGAATATATTACTTTTGTTGTGTAATTTAAACATACTCTTAATAAAACAGGGATAAAGTAAGAAATGGATAGATAATTACCAATATATCCAACTCAAATGGTGAGTTGTGTTTTTGAGTGTGTTTATTTGTGTTTGCATGCATACAAATATATGACTTATGCTTTTCTTGACCTTGACAATGAGAAAATTCTCATATTTATATATCTTCATTTTCTTAGTTACAGATAAAAATGAAAAACAAAACTCAGTTCTAAGGCTTATTAATAATGAAGAAAGTTCTGCTCCTAAAATATAAGAGATTGACATCAAAATTTTTTAGTTGCAGACACCTTTGTCATACATTGTATGGCTTCCCAGCAATAATGAATCACTATGAAGGTATCATCACAAATCTTTTAATTTTATTTGCATATATATTTCTATCAATAAGTTAAAAACTATGTATACTCCATCAAATATTAATTAGATATGTAATTTATTTTAGCCCTGTAATCCAGTTAAATAACAAATTTTCAATATTTTTTAGTAAAAATTAAATAATTTTGTTGATATGTATATATTTGTAAGCCTAATTATGTAAAGAACTACATATAATTGTTTTGATCCAGGAAGATCAGAGAACCACCAAGAAGGATAAATATTACTCCACATAGACATACAATATTCATACTTCAGAAAACCAAAGAAAATAGAAAAATTTGAAAGAAACTAGATGTAGATAAAAACACACATGAAAGAAAAACAACTTACCTATAGACAAACATGGTAATAATTGAGAATTATATTATTTTCTCATCAGAAGTTATGCAAATTAAATGAGAGTAGAGTAACATATTTAAAGTATTAAGAAAAAAATAAGCATGTCAATATAGAATTTTGTATCTTTAAAATATGGAGAATAAATACAGATTTTCTTATATGTATTAATGCATATTTACAAACTACAAATTAATGCCTAAATATTTTAAAGATATGTGCAATTGATATTCTAAAGGAGGGGATATAATAAATAGAATAATATAAATAAAGATTATTTGAAACCTGAATGCAGAATAAGAAGGAAAAACAGAAAGAACACATGAAATAAATATAACACATTACAAATGGGGTAATTAATCCAAACTCTATAAGCACTTTGTATGTGCACAGTCTACAGATTAAAAATTAAAAGACCAGTGATTGTCAGTGTGAACAAACCATAAGACAAAGTTATATGTAGCCAATAAGAAATACCATTTAAATATAAATTTATGATACATTAAATGAAGTGGTGAGGGAAGATATAGCATATTAACACTAACCAAAATAAAGATGGAATATCTACATTAATTTCCATTAAAGCAGATTTTAGAACATGGACATTTCCCAGGGAAAGGAACTGCATAATGATAAAGGGGTTAATTCTCTCAGAAAACATAGCAATCTTAAATATTTATTTTGCCAACAATAGATTATCCAAACACGTAAGGCAGAAACTGAAAGAACTACAAGAAGAAATAGACTTATATATATATATATATATAGATAGATAGATAGATAGATATAGATATAGATGTATGTATAGTGCTGGATACTTCAACATTTTTGTCTCAGTACTATTAGACCAAGCAGGCAGAAAATCAGTAAGGATATATTTGGTATCAATTTTCCAAAGTATCTTTCAGAAAATAGAAGCAGAAGGAACACTTTCTAACTCAATTAAAAAAAAGCTGATATTATTCTAATTTTGAAACCAGATAAAGATATCTAAGTGGGATTTCCATGGTTGTTCAGTGGCTAAGGCTCTGTGCTCTCAAAGCAGTGTGTTATCCATGGTCAGGGGACTAACTCTCACATGCTGCAATTATGCATGACACAGCAAAGATCAAAGATCCTGTGTGCTGCACCTAAAACCCTACACAGTCAAAAAAAAAAAAAAAAACAGAAAGGAAAAAGACATCATAAAAAAAAAGAGAAAAACACAGACCACTCTCATGAATATAGTTGCAAAATTTTTCAAGTATGCATTAGCAAATCAAATTTAACAATATATAAAAGAATCATGTACCACAACATATAAGGAGATGCAAGGCTTTTGCAACTTTGAAAGTTAAGTGCAATGCATTATATAAGAGTTCAAAGGAGAAAATCACCTGAAAGTACCAATCAATCTCGAACAAGTGTTACTGGATACTTTGCAAAATCCAAAATGTATTATGGATAAAACCTGTCAGCAAACTAGTAAGAGTCTCAATTCACAAAGAACACTGACAAAAAAAAAAAAAAAAAAAGATGCCTAGTATCCTATTAATGATTGAAACACAACAATAACATCCTTTTCACCATCAGATATCTATTGAAAGATCAGCGATTTCCAGGATGAAGACATCTTGAGGACTGATTAGAGGAAGCACAGAATTATTAGAGGAGATGGATGATACTGTAATAGTGGATACATGACACTATGTATTTGTGAAAATCGATATAACTTTACAGAACAAAGAGTGGACCTTGACAGAGGCAGATTGGAAAAGTAATTTAGAAGCTCCAGGCAAGCATAGCAGGTTGGAATGCAGACCTAAGATTTTAACTGATCAGCATGCACACATTGCTACATTTTAAATGGATAGCCAACAAAGCCCTATGGTATAGCACAGGGAACTTTGCTCAGTGTTATATGGCAGCCTGGGTTGGGGGGAAGGCTGGGAGAGAATGGATACATGTAAATGTATGGCTGAGTCCCTTTGCCGTCCACCTGAAATGGTTACAACGTTGTTGATTGGCTATACTCCAATATAGAATACAAAAGTTTTTTTTTTTTTTTTTTTTTTTAATAAAGAAATATAGGAAATAACCTCACTGAAGGGAATGGGAGAAAATGATAGTGACTTCAGTAACTTTGGAAATTATTGGACTCTGTAAGTCTGCATGCGAGAGAACTTGTACATAAGCATTGGGGCTTTGATAGATTGACTTATTTATCATAATGACACTTGTCAATTGTGAAACCACCCTATAAGTACACTGGTTTAAAACCAGGTAAATTGCTGGTAGAAGATGCAAATTAGGCTTCTTCTTGATGTAATTGGAAGTTACAGATAAGAAAGGGGAGAAGGTTAAAATGATACTAGTGCTACTGGATTAGAGTTGGAGACACAAGAATGAGCTCATATTTAGATTAATATTAATATAGATGGTTAAATATAGAAATATTTATAAATATGTGCAAATACATGTGTTGCTATAACCTTGTTCTTAACAATTAAATTAATTAATTTCAGTTAAAAATTTAAAAAAAAATAAAAATAAACAGGATTCCATGGAGAAATGACTGACTCCCCTCCCACCCAGGCTGCCATATAACATTGAGCAGAGTTCCCTGTGCTATACCGAAGGGCTTTGTTGGCTACCCATTTAAAATACAACAGTGTGTGCATGCCGATCAGTTAAAATTTTAAGTAAGGTCTGCATTCCAACCTGCTATGCCTGCCTGAAGCTTCTAACAGGTAGAATCTTCTGTCATGTATACTACAGGAAAGAAGTATTATATGACAAGTAAAAATGTGCTACAGGAAAACAAACAAAAGAAACAGAACAACAACAAAAATCAGAATGGTTGCTGTAAGACAAAGAGACAGAGGCACCAAGTGAGCAAGTTGCAAATGGCCAAAGCTGGACCATGTGAGCAACAAAATAAATAAGTAGCATTTGATTATAATACAATGCATAGAATATATATCTATGAAACTGTACTGATAAAATTAAATGAGAGAGTAAAATAAAAGTGTGGGAGAACAGATAAATCGCTTGTGCAAAAGAGTTCCAAATAATTTTTGCAGATACTCATTTGAAAAAGATGGAATAAACAGTGCTGTGATGAACATTGGGGTACACGCGTCTCTTTCAATTCTGATTTCCAATCATGTAAGAAAGGAATCGCCAGTCTATGTTCAATACAGGATACAGGATGCTTGGGGCTGGTGCACGGGGATGATCCAGAGAGATGATATGGGGTGGGAGGTGAGAGGTGGGAGGATGTTTCAAGATTGGGGAAAAAATAAAAATAAAAAGATGGAATATAACCGAAAACTCCCCTCTTCTTGGATATGGACAAAAAGATGTATTTATAACAAACCAACAAATGCTTCATTGAGTAACAATAATAAAATCATAACTGTGATAGAAAATAAATCAGAAATTTTGCTTCCTGACAATCAAAATAGAAAAAAAATGTATAGCTTAATATGAATTTGGATAAGGATGTGAATTATAATATTATTGTTAACAGTAATTGATATAATTTGAAAAATGTAAATGGAAGCACAAAATACATATTTTTAATTTAGTTTCAAATCTTTTTTTTCATTGGAAAGATGCATTTTACACATTTAAATAATATTTCCCAAATTCTCTATAACATTTTAAAGAATATTCTGTATATTAACCTATGGAATAGTATAGATGGGAGGGATGCAAAGAGTCAGAAACTATGGAACAACACATTAGGAACTGAACCACAGAGAAGGATGTATTTCAATTGTGGGTAAAAGGCAGAAAATCACTTAGATGCACAGAGAATAAGGAAAATATTATTTTCTAAAAAACAAGACCATGTTCTGTTTGAGTGTGTTGACTTGCACATCATCTCGAGAAAAGTAATCTCTGGTGGAGTAAAGAAGCAGAGCACAGACACATGAAGACATTTATTTGTTTTGAGAGAGGCAGCCTTGAAGTTTTCATAGTAATGGAAATGCCACATTTTCAAGTTCTCCTTAAAACTCTTCACTTGACTTAGAAATGAGAGAAGAAGACTTCTCCTGGAAGCTAATGATTCTCTTAAAATAAATGCTTTTCTCTCTGGTCTTTATTTAGTTTTTTTTCTTGAAGATGGACTCAGGATATGCTTTGGAGGGAATATTTCTGGACACATGAAAAATTAATCAACTGCTATAGGCATAATGGATATTATTCCTCTATTTTCTTGTATAAAACGAGCAGTATGCATCTGCAAGCATAGGATACTATTTGTAGTAGTGTAACAAAAATTAGGGTTTAGTTTTCATCACATGACTGGAAGGGGGAAAGGGGGCAGGATCAGGGCAGTGTCTGGCTAAGAATTCAGCCCCAAAGAGGTGCCAAAACACATCAATCTCAGGATCTAGATGTTCACCTTCACCTTTTGTCTTGGTTGCAAAATAACTCCTTTTCCTATATCACAGAGTGATTCACAAAGGAGAAGACATGTAAAACACAATATATATTACCTTTAAAGATCCGTGTCTTCTTCACACAACCATTCCATGAATTAAGCTATTTAGCAATCACTCTTGTCTTAAAGAGGGTGGTAGGGCATGTCATTATACTTGAAAAAATCAAAGTCTGAGACTAAATATAAAATAATTTAATATTGGTTTATAAAATAACAGTGGCTACCAAATTACCCAAAAGTTTTAAATCACATTCACAGATACACACAATTATTGTCCAC
Source organism: Oryx dammah (assembly GCF_014754425.2). Lineage (NCBI taxonomy): Eukaryota > Metazoa > Chordata > Mammalia > Artiodactyla > Bovidae > Oryx > Oryx dammah. The sequence goes on along the minus strand of NW_024070202.1, from coordinate 2,767,820 downwards.
ATTTTACCTATACTATTGCAAAACTTAATATTTGACTGCCTATATAAATATTTTCAATTTTCCTTTAGAGAATGGACTATATTCTACCAAGGCTTCATCTTTACAGCAAAAATGTCTTTTGCAAAATATTTCTTTTCACATTTTACTTACTTATGTATGAAGATTATTATGATATAACTTAGGACTTCCTACATATGAGTAAAAAAAGAATGATATCAGAAACATAATATTTAAAATGAAAGACCTAATCTGCAGAAGAAGCATTGTTCTGACTGAACGTAATTGATTATGGGGCTCAGAATATGAAAAAAATGATTAAATGAAATTAACTGAGTGATACAACTACACATTCCTCTTGAAAGAAGATGAATTAGTAGAATCACTCAAATGAGAAATATATTTTAGAACTTATGGTTAAAACTTTATGTTAAGGGAATTCCATGGTGGTCTGGTGGTTAAGACTACACGCTTTCACTGGGGAGGTCATGTGTTCAGTCCCTTGTCAGTGAACAAAGGCCCTGCAAGCTGCTCAGTAAGGCAAAAGGAAACAAACAAAATCTACACTATGAATTTTCTTTCGTTAAAGATGTGGTTCTTGTGTAGAGGCAAGTTTATGGACATGGGCTTGCTTAGTATTTGTCTTAACTTTGGAGGTTCCTGGGACTTTTATAGCAGTGCAGGGCCAAAGGAAGAAAAGGTCTAGTATGTGAGAGAAATTCTTACATTTGTAACTTTGACTAATAATCCCAGAGACCTTGTGAAATAAATATTATTCTTTTTTTTTTTTTTAACTACTGGATACTTTATAACTAAAACTACCAATAATGAAATAGCAATAACTCAGTTGAACTTAAACCAAATCAGTCAGTTATTCTTAGATGTTAAACATTGGTTCAGTAAAGATTTGACAGTAATTTGACAGCTTTAGTTATAGCAGGGTTTAATTCATTTTAAAGAAGATATTCTGTTTCATTTACAAATTTCCACTTTTAGCAAAAGGGTATTCTTATTAAATTTCCTTGTCTATTATAACATTAATACAAGTTTGTTTTTTGAAAAACAGATAGACAAGTGCTTAGTTAAGGACTCTCTGAAAGATTCATAGTATGTTGGGGAAGGTCTTTTTCTCCAATTGACCTTTGGAAATTGTATTTTAGAAAGTAAACTGTCTTCCATTGAAAGCAAGTCTTATTATGCCTGTAGCAGTTTCTCTCCTGTTAGGCCAGGAGGAAGTTATTAGCACCCGAAGTGTGAAGCAGTCATGAGAGATGGTAGTGTTAATATAGACTGATTCAAGCCTCTTTTTGTCATGAAATAATTACTGTTGCAAAATACCAGCAGGTGTTGAAAGAACAGGATTAATTTGTAAGAGTTGAATGACATCATTTCAAATGGCTTATTAGACACTAATTAGATTTCAAACCGTGTGATTCTCCATACACTTATGTCAGGTTGGGAAAGTTTAAGCATCTGCTTTCTCTATGATGGAGGTGAACAAGGTTACAGTTTAATTTTCCTAGGTGACAGTTTATCAAATGAAATCAAAATGAAGGTATCCTACATCATGTTTTGTGGAATGAAGGGTATATCCAAATCTTCCTTTCTGTTCTCTGTGTTATCAGCCAATTAAGTGATTGCACAATTTTTTGATATTCTCTTTGTGATTTAAAGCATTTATGTAATGAGATTGCTTCAGATGTATTGTTGAGTAAGAACAAGATATTCCAGAATCGAAAAAGACTTTCCAATAATGATCAAATTCAACTTCCAATAATCTCACATTTTATCTTTACAGTTTAGGCAGCAAAATGGTTTGTAATTCATTAATTTTTAAAAAATTGAAGTATAAATATACAAAATGTTTTAACGAATAACACTGCCAGAAGTCATAGTATTAAGCAAATGTAATAATTAAAAAAAATAAGAATAATTATAACCATAAACAGCATCTTCAAAAAAGATTTTTTAGGCTTCTACCTACTAGACAAAAGCATATGCACTTAAATTCAAGTTAAAAATAGTGGCAGATACATAACAAAATATTTTCTGAACTTATAGATAAGCTTTTTTATAATCTTAAAATATGATACAAAAAAAAAAATAGAACACTAAATGTCAACTGACTTAGGAGCAGTCCTAGAAAAATACTCATTTCCTCTTTACCCTCTAAATGTAGGGGAAAATCAAAGAGTATGGTTCATTGGAATTTGTAAGAGGGCTTGCCATGCCCCCACCTTCCTTCTTGGGACCTTTCACTTCACTTGTGATGCTCCAGTGAGTTTATGAGCCACACTGAAGTGACAGGCAAAAGAAAATGTACATGGTCACATAACTTATCAAAATATCATTCCATATCTTGAAACAAGTGGAAAAATTAGTAAAAGCTCTATGACTAAATTTTTCTTTTACCCAATCTATTCTTCTGCCATCTTCAGGCCTCATAAACCTACAGGTAGAGGACAGTATTGTCATTCATTAGGGACCATGTCTGATGGGAACGCTTTATCCAGTTTGTACCATTGCATGGGTCATACAGGGCTCCCCAAGTGGTGCTAGTGGTAAAGAATCTACCCACCAAAGCAGGAGACTCAAGAGAGACAGGTTCGATCCCTGGGTTGGGAAGATACCTTGCAGTTGGAAGTGGTAACCTGTTCCATTTATCTTGCCTGAAAAATTCCATGGACAGAGGAGCCTGGCGGGCTACAATTCATGGGGTCAAAAAGAGTCTAACATGACTGAACGACTGAGCAAATGAGTTATAACGACAAATAAAAACAGCCTGTTTTCATAACATTGATAAATTCTCCTCATCATGAATATTTAGCATTAATTTTGTCTTTATGTTTTAAAATATTGCACAGACTATCTAGTTAATGGATCACTGAGTATTTTTGAACCCCCTTAAATTTTGCTTCTGAGGCAAATAAGTGCCTAACTCTTCTCACAGGGATCTTATCACATCCTTGACTGACAGTTCATAAATAGTCCATGTTTGATTTCATCCAAGGTGGACTTTTTTTTTTATTTGCTTTTATGATAATTCCAAGAATATCCTGTAAAACAAAAACACCTTCTTTTAGGCGAATCAGCAGATATATAACATCTGAAATTACATTATTGATTTATTGATCTGATAGTTTTTTTATCTATTCCCACTCCTCCCCATCTGTATGGCCAATGAAACAGCAAGTTCCATCAAAATCGGAACTTATCTGTCCTACTTCCAGCAGCTTTCCTGGCACATCATAGGCACTCAATGGCTATGTTTTAAATTAATGATTGTGTGGATTTGAGGGGCATAGAGCAGGTAGTTTTGTGGAAAAACATATAAATGTAGTTGTTTCCCTGAGAATTTATCAGTTATCATTCTATTTATTCAACCAAAAAGAGAGATGGGAATTATATTTGTTTGTAATCACTCGTACAAGCTCTCTTGACCATTTTGATGAAAGAGTAGAGGCAGGAAATTCCGTGCTGAAATTGTTGTAAGCAAATAAGGCCCCCAGTAGATTCTATAAGGAGTAGAGGACACAGGTGCCTTATGTACAGGCTTTGTTTTGGAGTCATGGTAGTTGAGACCAGAGAGGTAGGTGGAATCCTCTGTGAAATATATCTGTCACAGTCAGCAGTTTGCCATATAAGCAAAGAGATTGGTGAAGACTTTAAAGGTCCAAATCTTTGTACAAAAGATAATGTACCTCCTGTGTAAACAACTTATGTAAAAATTATTCTCTGACACTGAGGACATGAAGGCTGTAAGTCAGCATGGGCTTCTCACTGTTTATCAGAGGGAGAATCAACAGTACAGATACTAATTCAGCACAGAAGCAGCTTGATAAGATTATATGGAAAAATCTCATCCTTCCCATAGTGAGAGATCTAAAATTGGCTCCCTATTAGACCATATACTCATTCAAAATACTGTATAATTTTTTAACAAGGCCTCTTGAATTGACTGATTAATGATTTACTCATTCACTCATTTTGAAAACACATATTTAACAATTTCTAAGGGCATGACATTGTCTTAGACACTGGGGCATAAAATGAATGGTGGTATTTTTAAAATGACCAAATATATTAATAAACAGACTTTGAATAATGGGTAATAACCTACTTCTAAATATAGTTGAAATGTAAATAGAGCTCAGCTAAGGACTAAGCCACTGTTAATATGGATTGGAAGTTTTAGAGGACAAAAGTAAAATATCACTCACTATGACATATTTCTAAGAGAGTAAGTAGGAGGCAGAAGGACTGTTATATTTCTGTCTCCAATAAAAATATAATATTGGATGAGAAAATGCTGCTGTTTCTCTTTTGTCTATTGCCCAGACTAAATTTTATTAACTGCATGATCTATCCAATTGGCTGTGCAAAAATCAATTGTTAAGATTGATGAAAGCATAGATCAAATGAAAAATGTTTCTAGCAGCAAACAGCAGTAATCAAAGTCTTAGTACACAAAAGCAAAATGAAGACATAAAATTGAAAATTTCTACAGATCTAATGGAAAAATAAAAATAATTTAATAATGAAATGTGCACCAAAATGTCTTATACTTTGGCTACATTTTTCAATTCAGTTTTTATAGTAAAATAGATATTATTCCTCCTAAAAGCACTAACCAAGCATTTTGAAATTTCTATTTAAAATCCTCTTTGGTGAATCAAATCTGTCTGTTGACACTGGCTTAGAACAGTCTTAAACTCATGACAGGGCAACATGTACCACCAAGACTAGGGTAGTGGTTCTGACTTCCAACATTTTATTTATGTCACAATCTTTACCCAGACCAGATTATGAATACTAATAGCCTTCTCAACATACATTTATGCTCTTGTTTAAGTTATAGTTGTCTTTATCTTATTTAACTTTAGTGGGACAGTATTTAGTAATACTGGTTAAACATGAAACTCAGATTATTTACAGGGTTACATTTCTATACTCAGGTTTGTGAGAGCATTAGTACTGAAAATGCTTGTATGTTTAGATGCCAATGAAGTGATTCTGTATTAATCTTTGAATAACCTCTTGTACAGTGTTTTGCTGGATGCTCGTGTTTTATTATACTGTTTATTTTCATTTTGCAGTAGTTAAGAAAAGTTTTATCCTATAATTTTTACTCTTTTAATTACTACCCAAATTCTTTTGTGGAAAATCAGCCCTCTAAGTCAGAGAAGGTAATGGCAACCCACTCCAGTACTCTTGCCTGGAAAATCCCATGTGTGGAGGAGCCTGGTAGGCTGCAGTCCATGGGGTCACAAAGAGTTGGACACTTACTGAGTGACTTCACTTTCACTTTTCACTTTCATGCATTGGAGAAGGAAATGGGAACTCAATCCATTGTTCTTGTTTGGAGAATCCCAGGGATGGCAGAGTCTGGTGGGCTGCCGTCTATGGAATCGCACAGAGTTGAACATGACTGAAGCGACTTAGCAGCAACAGCAGCAGTGGCGGCCCTCTAAGGATAGTGGTCTGTCTAAAAATATGCTATTGAGTTGTCTGTTCCATTTATCTGTCTTCATAGAAGAACTTGCAAGTTAAAAAATGATACAAAAACATTAAGCTTAATATCTCTAGCATTTTAGAGGTGGGCCATTGTTTGTATGTTCATGCGTCTAATCCAGATCTGCAGTTAATCAAGCAATTCTATGTTAATAAATTGTATAAACTTATAAAACCCTTAAAAATTAATCTATAACCCTAATATAATTTCATTAAAAGTATTTCTACAACTGAATGAAGTGATTCTAATATTCCTGTTTAAAATAAACTGTTGAACTGTGGATGCCTTTGTGCTACTGAGAAGTTAACATGTGGCTATATAGTAAGTGTAAAATAAATTCCAGATTTCAATGTCTTATACAAAACAACATAAAATATGTTATTAAAATATTATTTTGCTTATATTAAATGCATTGAAATAAAAATGCAATATTACATAAAATAAATATAATTAAGATAAATTTTCATATTTCCTGTCACTTTTACAAATGTGACTAGTACACAATTTAAAATTTCATATATGGCTTGGGATGTACATTTATGGGACAGCACTGGGCTAGGTTGACTGCATATAATAGAAATGGACTTGAACCTTCATGTATTTAAACAGATGATATAGTAACAACATGAAATGATATGGAAATAACAGAATAGTTTAGTCAGTTGACTAAAAAGTTTAACTCACTACCAATTCTCTAGTGCATATATGGGAAAATCCTACCCTAGTGTAATAGGGTAGTATATTGAGAATATAAATTTTTATCACATTGGGGTAGCGATATATTAACTGTTTAGTAATACACATATTTCATCTTTTTTTAATCTTTTGATTTGTACCTGAATAGTCATACATACATAGAAAAAAATAATATATTGATAAATTATAACACATCAAACTTATCAACTGTCTTAATCTGCTATCCTGCCATATAAAATGCCACAACTTGCATGGCTTTTACAGCAGAAATTTATTTTCTCACCATGCTGGAGAGTTAACTCAAGATCAAGATCCAATAAGATTTAATTTCTAGTGAAAGCTCACTTTCTCTTTTGTAGGGAGGGGCCTTCTTGCTTGTCTTGCACTGTGCTTAGTCACTCAGTCATGTCCAACCCTTTGTGACCCTATGGACAGTAGCCCACCAGGCTCCTCTGTCCGTGGAATTCTCCAGGCAAGAATACTGGAATAGGTTGCCATTTCCTTCTCCAGGTGATCTTCTGAACTTAGGGATCAAACCCAGGTCTCCTGCATCGGAGGCAGATTCTTTACCATCTGAGTCACCAGGGAAGCCCTTTGCTGTGCCCTACTGGTGGGAAAAGAGAAAAGGAGAGAGAAAGAGAGAGAGCTAGTTTTCTGGTGTCTCATCTTATAAGGGCACTGTTCCCATCAAGTTAGGATCTCACCTTTATAACTTCACTTAGCTTAATGACCCTATAAGACCCTATTTCCAAATAGTCATGGTAGACACTGGGGCTTTATATGAATTTGGGGACAATGGGGTACAGTTCAGTCCACATCACCAAGTTTATGAAAAATTGGTATAATAATAAAAAGGCAAATGGGGAATCATAGACAAAGACATTTCTAGCAATATTATAGAAAAATTATCACAGAAAGAACTACCCCTGCTGCTGCTGCTGCTAAGTTGCTTCAGTTGTGTCTGACTCTGTGTGACCCAGGCAAGCACACTGGAGTGGGTTGCCATTTCCTTCTCCAGTGCATAAAAGTGAAAAGTGAAAATGAAGTTGCTCAGTCGTGTCCGACTCCTAGCGACCCCATGGAATGCAGCCTACCAGGCTCCTCCGTCCATATCTGAGTTAATTAATAAGTAAAAGGTAATGAGGCAAATAAAGATGTTCAGAGACTGCTGCTCCCACTCACAGTAGTACCATCAATCTTTAGGGCAATTTCAAAAAAAAACATACAGATCCTTAAACAGTAGTGCCCCTTTTGATGAAGAAGGTAATAGTTGACTATAAAGGAGCAGATTACAATTAAGAGAATGGGTAAGAAAATGGAAAAATAGTCATAGTTGAAAGCAGCAGTAGCTGCAAGAATAAACAGTTACACCTAGTAAATACATAAAGAGACAGATGAGTTTTTGATAAGAAGGAAATAATCAACCAAATCTATGGTCGGAGAAAACTCGAGAAACAAACTGTCAATGTGTCCTTTTACTGGACTATGACTTTTTTGAGGGCAAGGACTAAATTTGTGGTGAATCTCCACCATCATAAGGGACAGTCAATCAATAAAAATGAATGAGTAAGAAAACATTATCAAGATAACTATATATCATTTTTAAAAAGAAAAAAAGTAGATTATTTTGCATTGGCATTATTCTAAAATATAGATTTCGTGTCATTAATTGCAAAACAAAGAAGTCATATATTACAACAAAAATATATATTATATTAAGACACAATTGCAAATGATTTTTTTAAAGAGTAAAGCCATTCTTCCTTTTTATTTTTAAATAACATCTCTACTTCTTCACATTCTTTACATTTAAATGATACACAATGTACATTCCTAGCAAATATATTTCCAGTCTCCTAATTTATTTAAATGAATCTTCTGTCATGGAGAGTCTAGGCATACACTTATCTAATTAAATTCAGATTCTGTTTCAATTTGAAAAAAAAATACCATCTTACAAGAGTGTGAAATTATCTAATAATGTCTTTTAATTTTTACATGTGGTGAATTTTCTAGAGTGTCTTAATTGACCTCACAAGAGATTTTAAGCTTTATTTCCATGGAAAAATGGAAAATAATCAGTTTATAATTACTAAAAGTAGGATTCATAGTGAAAATTTCCATCACCTTTAAGTTCTAGATAATACATTAATACTCCAATTTCTGCCAAAGTAGGCAAAAAAATGCTCCTAATACTGAATCTCAAAATGAATGATAGAGAAGTTGAAGTAATTAATTTTAAGTGTCTGCAATAAATAATTGTTTTTAAAATGTTAAGAGTTAATATTTTAGAAGTAGAAGATGTTCAATGGAAGAAAGTTGATCAAATATATTATTATTGAAATCTTTGTTTCTCTTTTAAAGCATGATCAATACAGAAAGTGACACGAGTCCAGTCTCTGTGTTTACATATAAGCCTGATTAATTTTAATCAAAAACCAAGTATACAGGGCAAAATAAAACATTTTTAAAAATATAACTACATGTAATGCAAAAGAAATTACATTTAATTATATGTTTCCTTAGGAAAAATAGCCTTATATATGAATGGCAATTTTCGTTAACTATGTGAAATAAATTTATAAAAGGGATCCAGCAAAATATATTGTTTTTGTTTTCTATAGCTGTTTAACTTGTCAAACCAGGAGAGTCTGTAACATTTGGTTAGTGAAACTTGCTTTAAATTTTCAATTTTGTCTCTGCATAGGCTGGTAATTTAAAGATATATAGCAATTTGCATAATGAGTTGCACTGTTTTCAATAAATGTTTTCCAAATTTATCTGAACGCAAATTTCAAAGGACAGTGCCAAAGTTCAGTGTGGAAAGTGAAAATCTAAAAGTCACCATAAACAATCTGCAGCGAAAATTAAACCTCACTATCCTGCCATATCCTTTTCCTGGGTACCTTACTAAATAACTGTTGGACGTGAAATCCTGCCTGTTGTATAACTCCTAGTTTTTTCTTACTTAGAGTAACTATTTTGTCAGAAAATGGCCAGGGGCCCAAGACCAATAGGCCTGAAGTCACAGAGTTAGACCATTAGTGTGCAACTTACCTGATCTTTCTCAACATGGTCAAACAGGATAAAAAGTTTTTACATAAAAATGACTTTAAGTGAGACCTTTCAAGTAGATAGCTGTGTGGCACATTTATCTATATGTTCTGAACAAATTCTAGTGTTATAACAATTAGATAAGAACTTCTTCAAGAAAGAGCCTTTCTGATTCAGTCAGTCCATGCTGAAGTTCTGCTTTGGCATTTTTAGGATTAAAGGATCCTGGGCAGAATGAGTTGAATGTCACAGCCTCTTTCGTGGTAGAATATCAGATTCTTTCATCAGTATACTTTTCATGGGGGAAGCATATTAACCTCTGTGTAACTGAATAATCTCTGGTATTAATGTCACATCATGAGGTATTTTTCATATGTGTTACATTGTGAAAGCAATATATTAGAATTGAAACTTCAAAACAATTGCACTTTCAGTTCAGTTCAGTCACTCAGTCATCCCCAAATCTTTGCCACCATGAACTACAGCACGCCAGGCCTCCCTGTCCTTCACCAACTCCCAGAGTCCACCCAAACCCATGTCCATTGAGTTGATAATGCCATCCAACTATCTCATCTGCTGTTGTCCCCTACTCCTCCTACCCTCTATCTTTCCAAGCATCAGGATCTTTTCAAATGAGTCAGCTCTTCGCATCATGTGGCCAAAGTATTGGACTTTCAGCTTCAACATCGTCCTTCCAATGAACACCCAGGACCAGTCTCCACCCAGGACTGGAGGGACTCTCAAGAGTCTTCAACACCACAGTTCAAAAGCATCAATTCCTCTCTGCTCAGCTTTCTGTATAGTCCAACTCTCACATCCATACATGACTACTGGAAAAACCATAGCCTTGATTAGATGGACCTTTGTTGTCAAAGTAATGTCCCTGCTTTTAATATGTTGTTTAGCTTGTCATAACTTTCCTTCCAAGGAGTAAGCATCTTTTAATTGCATGGCTGCAATCACCATCTGCAGTGATTTTGGAGACCAAAAAGATAAAGTCAGTGACTGTTTCCACTGTTTCACCATCTATTTGCCATGAAGTGATGGGGCCAGATGCCATGATCTTCGTTTTCTGAAAATTGAGCTTTAAGCCAACATTTTTACTCTCCTTTTTCATTTTCATCAAGAGGCTTTTTAGTTCCTCTTCACTTTCTGCCATAAGGGTGGTATCATCTGAATATTGAGGTTGTTGATCTTTCTCTCAGCAATCTTGATTCCAGCTTTTCCTTCCTCCAGCCCAGCACTTCTCATGATGCACTCTCTATATAAGTTAAATAAGCAGGGTGACATTTACAGCCTTGACGTACTCCTTTTCCTATTTGGAACCAGTCTATTTTTCCATGTCCAGTTCTAACTTTTGCTTCCTGACCTGCATACGGGTTTCTTAAGAGGCAGGTCAGATGGTCTGGTATTCCCACCTCTTTCAGAATTTTCCACAGTTTATTGTGATCCACACAGTCAAAGGCTTTGGCATAGTCAATAAAGCAGAAATAGATGTTTTTCTGGAACTCTCTTGCTTTTTCCATGTTCCAGCGGATGTTGGCAATTTGATCTCTGGTTCCTCTGCCTTTTCTAAAACGAGCTTGAACATCAGAAATTTCACGGTTCACGTATTACTGAAGCCTGGCTTGGAGAATTTTGAGTATTCTTTACTAGCCTGTGAGATGAGTGCAATTGTGTGGTAGTTTGAGCATTATTTGGCATTGATTTTCTTTGGTACTGGAATGAAAACTATCCTTTTCCAGTCCTGTGGCCACTGCTGAGTTTTCCAAATTTGCTGGTATATTGAGTGCAGCACTTTCACAGCACGCCCGAGGTCAGGGGTGGCAGCCAAGAGTGCCAGGTTGGTATGGCTCCAGAGCAGCAGAGAGGAACTACCCCTGGTCCGAGATCAAGGGCGGCGGCCGGGAGGAGCTACTCCCACCTGAGGCCAGAGGTGGCGGCTGGGAAGAGCTACCCCACACCCAAGATCGGGGCAGCAGCTGAGAGGAGTAACCCCACATCCAAGGAGCGGTGGCTGCATGGGCGCAGCAAGGCTGAGAGGAGCTACTCCAAGATCAGAGTCAGGAGGGGTGGCGATGAGAAGATATCCCTCATTCCAAGGTAAGGAGAAGTGGCTGTGCTTGGCTGGAGCAGCTGTGAAGAGATACCCCACCCCCAAGGTAAGAGAAACCCAAAGAGACAGTAGGTGTTGCGAGAGGGCATCAGAGGGCAGACACAGTGAAACCATAATCACAGAAAACTAGTCAATCTAATCACACGGACCACAGCCTTGTCTAACACAATGAAACTAAGCCATGCCATGTAAGGCCACCAAAGACAGGTGGGTCATTGTGGAGAGGTCTGACAGAAATCGGTCCACTGGAGAAGGGAATGGCAAACCACTTCAGTATTCTTGCCTTGAGAATCCCATTAACAGTATGAAAAGGCAAAATGATAGGACCCTGAAAGAGGAACTTCTTGGGTCAGTAGGTGCCCAATATGCTACTGGAGATCAGTGGAGAAATAACTGCAGAAAGAGTGAAAGGATGGAGCCAAAGCAAAAACAATACCCATTTGTGGATGTGACTGGTGATAGAAGCAAGGTCCGATGCTGTAAAGAGCAATATTGCATAGGAACCTGGAATGTCAGGTCCATGAATCAAGGCAAATTGGAAGTGGTCAAACAAGAGATGGCAAGAGTGAACGTCAACATTCTAGGAATCAGTGAACTAAAATGGGCTGGAATGGGTGAATTTAACTCAGATGACCATTATATCTACTACTGTGGGCAGGAATCCCTTAGAAGAAATGGAGTTGCCATCGTGGTCAACAAAAGAGCCTGAAATGCAGTACTTGGATGCAATCTCAAAAAGACAGAATGATCTCTGTTCGTTTCCAAGGCAAATCATTCAATATCACAGTTATCCAAGTCTATGCCCCAACCAGTAACACTGAAGCAGCTGAAGTTGAATGGTTTTATGAAGACCTACAAGACCTTTTAGAACTAACACCAAAAAAAGGTGTCTTTTTCATTCTAGGGGACTGGAATGCAAAAGTAGGAAGTCAAGAAACACCTGGAGTAACAGGCAAATTTGGCCTTGGAATACATAATGAAGCAGGGCAAAGGCTAATAGAATTTTGCCAAGAGAACACTTCAGTCATAGCAACCATTCTCTTCCAAAAACACAAGAAAAATATCTGTAATAGTACTCAACTCTGTGTTGGATGGTAATAATTTTCTGAACACTCTTTGTCATCCCAAACTTTATTCTTTCATTTAGTAATTTACTGGGCATTTCATTAACTTTTGGCTTGGCAAACATTTGTGCTATACACAGAGCATGAATTAAAAATATTAGAAAAATAAGTAAAATTCAGGACCCTCAAGAAATGCATTGTTTCTTATAATAGGTAAGCAAATAACTCAAGTAGTATATGTACTTACATATTATGGCAACTAATACATAAGAATATGTTTTGGATACAAAGAAAAATTTGTGCCTGATGAAGATTTATTGTTAGAATTAAACAATCAATAAAAACTGCAGAGTTGAAAAGTAATTGCAATTATTGAGTAAATGGAGCTAATAAAAAAAATAATACAGATATATTGAACCATGAGAGTTGTGTTATAGTTCAAGAACTGCAAATAACTTTAAATATAAAGAGAAAAAAAATGGATAACCAATGTATCTTGAGGGAGAAGTAGAGGTCAAATTAAGAATAAGTATGCCGTGGAAAAAGTTTAGGGATATTAGCAAACAGAATAGTTAAGTATAATAAATAGAAGATTTCCATTTCACACACACAAAATTTATTTTAGTGTGAAAAAAATTTAGAAGAAGGGGGGAATGTTTGGTGCTATAAGGCCAGTTACGAAAGTGACATGAAAATATAATGGTTTTGAATTTAAGCATTGACAGTGGAACTTATGTGTAGAAATTAAAAGTATGTTTTAAATGCTTTAAAAAACACATTGGTTTAGTATACTTTTCCAGGTATGAGTCTACTTTTAACCATGTATCCATATATTCTGTAAAATAGTCATATTACTATCATTGTCAATCCATTTGCAGATGAAGAAGCATACAAAGAGAACTCAATCCATTATCCTAATTGTAGAGACATCATGAAAGGTAGAGATATGAATCCTGCCAGCATAGCTCCAGAATCCATAAGTTTAACCATGAAGCCATGCTGTTTCTTGTTTTATCTTGTTTATAAATAGAAGTATAGCACAAGAGGAGAGAAGGCTGATAATAGGCTAACCTCTGGTATTTGATTGTGAAAATAAATACCAAATAATTGGTAGTTCAGGTGGTAAAATATGTGCCTGCAATGCAAGAGACCCCAGTTCGATTCCTGGATCAGGAATATCCCTTGGAGAAGGGATAGGCTACCTATTCAGTATTCTTAAGTTTCCCTGGTGGTTCAGTCAGTAAAGAATCTGCCTGCAATGCAGGAGACTGGTGTTAGATCACTGGGTTGGGAAGATCCCCTGGAGGAGGGCATAGCAAACACTCCAATGCTCTTGCATGGAGAACCCCCATGGACAGAAGGACTTGGTGGGCTACAGTTCATGGAGTCACAAACAGTCCCATGACTGAGTGACTAAATACAGCATGGTTGTTATTAACTGTGATAGAGAATCCAAGACATAAACTAGGTTCAGGATAAATTTCAGATATATGTAAAAATCTACAACAGCACTATAGTGTTTCTTTTATGTGATAAAATTCATGGCATATAACATTTATATATGGAACCTTACATTACCTTCAGATGTACACCATGAGTCCATATATATATATGCTGCTACGTGATCATTGCAATAAATGTAGTTAACTTCTTTCATCACACATAGTTATGGCTTTTCTCTCTTCATGATAAGAACTTTTAAAATTTATTCTTTTAGCCAGTTTCAAATATACAACACAGTATTTTTAACTAGAGTCACCATACTGTACATTATATCCTCAGGGCTTATTTTTTTAATAACCAGAAGTTTGCACTTTTTGACCACGTTCACCCATTTTACTCCCCAACCCCACCAAGTTAGACTTTATATTTAACCTGAAATTTGGGAGAAAAGTAGGTTTGAACCACATATAGAGTTTCAAAAGTTGAAATTTTATTCAATTTACCCTATTTTAGTCTAAATAATTTAGTCACATTTTTAAGAGTAAACATTGCTCTGCATAAAGTGAGACTGAAAAACCTGGAAAGATGGATGGCAGAGCTGAAATTTCCCCAGGTTCACACAAGGCTGGAGGACATTCATAACCCTACCAACCAGAAAAGAATTTGCCTGGTTGAACTCTTGCATTCAGTAGAGAGGCAAGAAATATTATGTCTCAATAGTAGGACAAAATTAGGTTTAGAATAAATGTCAACACAAAATGACCAAGATAATCATAAAGTAAATCAACTGCTTGTTAGAAAAACTTTAACATTCTTTTAAAAGAAAACCAAAAAATGTACCATATTCAAGCTATTTTTCATCCAATAAAATTTTTCTGAACTTAAAAAGAAGCTCCAAAACGCAACCCATAATTAGGAGAAAAATTAGTCCATCCAGATTCAAAAATGAAAAAAGAATTAAAAAAAATACTATAAATAGAAACCAGAATTTATAAGCAAATATAAACATAGTTTCCCAGGTGGCTCAGTGGTAAAGAATTCACCTGTTAATGCACGAGATGCAAGAGACGTGGTTGGGAAATTTTCATATATACTCTCCCCACTTCTACGCACTGATCCCCAGAGTCCTACGTAGTGCAATAGGGAAAACAAGCAAACAAAACAAAAATGATATCATACTGACCATAAGTAGGAAGTAAAAACGACTTATTTACAGATGGCATGATTTCATGCATAGAAATTTCTAATTGCCTATAAAGGAGGCATTAGAAAATTTAAGCTACTTTGCTAAGAAAAACGTATGCAAGTTCAATAAACATAAAGTAATTATATTTTCATATTCTGGCAGAAAACTTTTGAAAAATTAAAATGAAATAAAACAATAAGTATTACAAAAGCAACAAAGCATTAAAAACTTAGGGAAAAATAAACTATGCATTTGACCTATTTATTGAAAATAAAGCACTGTTTTTGAGAGTTTAAAATGAAATAAAATTGCCTTTATCCTTAAAGAAAGTAATCCTTTGCATAAAAAATTTCATGGATTCCTCAGAGTAGTTGCTGGGATCAATTACTGAATTTTTCAAAGTTAAAGATTATAAAAATACTGTAAAAAAAAACTCATCATCCTTCAAAATAATTTGAAGCTTTTCTGACAGTCAATTGATTTACCCAATTATAAATTGTGCATTGAAAAAAATTATATTTAGAATGAGTAGATGGAGCATAGAGAATATTTAGGGTGATAAAGTTGCTCTGTATAATACTACAATAGCAGATATATTTCTCAAAATGAATAAAACATGCAATACCAAGTGGGTCCTAATATTAACTATAGACTTTAGGTAATAATTAGATTTCCCTGCTGGCTCAGTGGGGCAGGGAATATCCTCCTGACAATGCAGGAGATGTAGGAGACGTGGGTTTAATCCATGTGTCAGGAAGATCCTCTGGAGAAGAAAATGGCAACCTACTCCAGTATTCTTGCCTGGGAAACCCCTTGGACAGAGGAGCCTGGAGACCTACAGACCATGGGGTTGCACAGAGTCAGACATGACTTAGTGACTGAGCACACACACAGGTGTCAATACAGGCTCACTGACTGTACAAAGCAAATGTACCCTCTGTGCAGGAATGATGATGACTTGGGAAAGCTGTAAGTGTTTCAGGACAAAGGATACATGAGAAATTTATGTATTTTTACTTGATTTTGCTGTAAATTTAAGATTACTCAAAAAGGATTATGAATTTAAAAAAAAATCCCAGCATTTCCATTCAAAATAACATGAAAAAAACTCCATATGTCTAGGGCTTAAATTTATGCAGTAAAGGCAAGAAAAGGACATGGCTGACTATAAAATAGTTTAGGGAAATTAAAGACATCCTAACTAAATGGAAAGACTATTTTCATGAGTGAAAGAAATCAGAATTATAAGATTCTTTCCAAAGTTATATTTAAGGCAATGGAAATCAAAATCCCTTCAGATTTTTTTTTTTTGAAACAAAAAAACAGATTGTAAAACTATTTAGAAATACAAATGAGTTAAATATTTAAAACAATTTTGAAAAGAAGAACAAAGTGTTATAACTTAAAGTACCTGATTCTGATTTATTTATTTTTAATTAATTTATTTTTTATTGAGGATAATTGCTTTACAGAATTTTGCTGTTTTCTGTCAAATCTCAACATGAATCAGCCATAGATATACATATGTCCCCTCCCTTTTGAAACTTCCTCCCATTTCCTTCCTCATCCCACCCCTCTAGGTTGATATAGAGCCCCTGTTTGAGTTTCCTGAGATATACGGCAGATTCCCATTGGCTATCAATTTTACATATGGTTATGTAAGTTTCCATGTTCTGGACAGTTATATGTAAAAGAATGAAATTAGAACACTTCCTAACACCATCAGTTCAGTTCAGTCACTCAGTCGTGTCTGACTCTTTGTGACCCCATGAATCACAGCACGCCAGGCCTCCCTGTCCATCATCAACTCCCGGAGTTCACTCAGACTCGCATCCATCGAATCAGTGATGCCATCCAGTCATCTCATCCTCTGCTGTCCACTTCTCCTCCTGCCCCCAATCCCTCCCAGCATCAGAGTCTTTTCTAATGAGTCAACTCTTTGCATGAGGTGGCCAAAGTACTGGAGTTTCACCGTTAGCATCATTCCTTCCAAAGAAACCCCAGGGCTGATCTCCTTCAGAATAGACTGGTTGGATCTCCTTGCAGTCCAAGGGACTCTCAAGAGTCTTCTCCAACACCACAGTTCAAAAGCATCAATTCTTTGGTGCTCAGCCTTCTTCACAGTCCAACTCTCACATCCATACATGACCACAGGAAAAACCATAACCTTGACTAGACGGACCTGTGTTGGCAAAGTAATGTCTCTGCTTTTCAATATGCGATCTAGGTTGGTCACAACTTTTCTTCCAAGGAGTAAGCGTCTTTTAATTTCATAGCTGCAATCACCATCTGCAGTGATTTTAGAGCCACCCTCCCCCCAAAAAATAAAGTCTGACACTGTTTCCACTGTACACAAAGTAAATTCAAAATGGATTGAAGACCTGAATGTAAGACCAGAAACTATAAAACTCTTAGAGGAAAACATAGGCAGAACACTCAATGAGGCAAATCAAAGCAAGATCCTCTATGACCCACCTGATAGAGTAATGGAAATAAAAGCAAAGTAAACAAGTGGGACTTGATTAAATTAAAAGCTTTTGCACAGCAAAGAAAACTAAGCAAGGTGAAAAGACAATCTTCAGAATGGGAGAAAATAATAGCAAATGAAGCAACTGACAAAGGATTAATTTTCAAAATATACAAGCAGCTCATACAGCTCAATACCAGAAAAACTAACAACCCAATCAAAATGTGAGAAAAACAGACATTTCTCCAAAGAAGACATACAGATGGCTAACAACACATGAAAAGATGCTTAACATTGCTAATTATTAGAGAAATGCAAATCAAAACTGTGATTCTAATTTATTATAAAGCTACAAGACAGGATGCTACTGACATAAGAATAGACACAGATAAATGCAAGTAGAATAATAATAAAAAAGAAACTTTGAAATAAATCCATATGTATATATGGTCAATTGATTTTTGACAAAACTGCTAATTTGTGTGTGTGTGTTTGAGTAAAGGCTAATGTTTTCAACAACTTGTGCTGTGAAAACTGAATATCCATAAGAAAATAAACCTCAGTCTTTCAGTTCAGTTCAGTTCAGTCACTCAGTCGTGTCCGACTCTTTGCGACCCCATGAATCGCAGCACGCCAGGCCTCCCTGTCCATCACCAACTCCCGGAGTTCACTCAGACTCACGTCTATCGAGTCAGTGATGGCATCCAGCAATCTCATCCTCTGTCATCCCCTTCTTCTCCTGCCCTCAATCCCTCCCAGCATCAGTCTTTTCCAATGAGTCAACTCTTCACATGAGGTGGCCAAAGTACTGGAGTCTCAGCTTTAGCACCTCAATCTTTACCTCTTACCAAAGACACACTTGACTTGAAAAGGGTTAAAAACTTAAATATATGAGTAAAAAAACTTCTACAAAAAAATTGGCTAAGCATTTTTGTCTTGTCTTAGCTAAAGTTTTCTTGCTGTTGGTGCTGCTAAGTCACTTCAGTCATGTCTGATTCTGTGCGACCACATAGACGGCTGCACACCAGGCTCTGCCATCTCTGGGATTCACCAGGCAAGAATACTGGAGTTGGTTGCCATTTCCTTCTCCAATGCATGAAAGTGAAAAGTGAAAGTGAAGTCGCTCAGTCATGTCTGACTCTAGCGACCCCATGGACTATGGCCTACCAGGCTCCTCTGCTGTTGGATTTCTTAGATAGGTATAAAATACATGAACAGTTAAGAAAAATAATGTAGTTCATAAAACTAAGGCACAAATGCTCCCCAAGTGTTCACTGACACGTATTGATAACACTAAATTGTTTTTAATGTGTATATTAATCATATGAACTTTTTAGGAAATTAATTAATAAAACTAGCCCACCAACAATAGAAATCTATAGCAAACTATGAAACAAACTGGAATAATGAATGTAAAAATTTTAAGTAATACCTAGAATATTCTGAGAAAACTCTTTAAAGAACCATACAGTTTTCAGGTTATAAGCAAAATGTTCTGTATCACTAAAAATGTTGGAAAACTTCCTAGTTCGTTAAGGAATACCAGAATAACCTTGGTATCAAAACTGACAGAATGAACAATGAAACTCCTGATATATCTCACAACCGAATATAGTTGCCAACATTTTAATTTAATTCTAACAAATCAAATCCAGCTGTATATTAAAATTATGACAAAGTACAATTTATTCTAGGAACTAATGCTTGATTCCACATTATATTTTTTGTGATTTACAGTTGCACCTTTCAGCACTTTCTGAAGTTCTTGTACTCACAAAAGAACTTTATATAAGTGAGATGTATACACTGACTAACTTTACTTATGTTTTAAAAAACCCTTGAAGTAAAGGAGGCCTAAGAATAAGAACTAAATAGAAAAGCATTTTCATTTCTTCTGGGTTTTCCTGTGTCTTTCTTGTAGGTACAACTATATCCTATTCTTTTTGATTTCCAAGTAAACATCACCTTATAATCTTTGCTGCACAAATTCTCCATTTCCAGAGTTCTTCCAATTAAACAAATAGCTGTATTTCCCCTAGTTAAACTACAATAAAAATAATCTATTACCCCATTGCCTTTTATCTATTCTGTACAAATTCTAATGGGTTCACTGTGTAATGCACTCATTTATGGCCCCAGCAAGGATGAAGAACAATGCTGTTTAAATTATTCTAATTATTTCCCAATAAGTATATTCTTTAATAATCTTCTTTATAAATAAAATCTTATTTTAGCCCTGAAACCATTTTAATAATTTGCCTATTATATTTTAAACTGTTTTATTTAAAAACACATTATGAAATAACCCCAAAATAGCAAAAATAAAATTGAATGCCTGATTTATAAACTA
Organism: Oryx dammah; assembly: GCF_014754425.2. Lineage (NCBI taxonomy): Eukaryota > Metazoa > Chordata > Mammalia > Artiodactyla > Bovidae > Oryx > Oryx dammah. Next base: position 2,747,935 of record NW_024070202.1, on the reverse strand, counting down.
TCACATGCATTTGTATCCCTGTACCTGTCTCTTCCTTGTTAATTCTTCAGTCTAACTCAGTGCTCCAAGAAATCAATAGCTCACTTGTGTAAGCATTTTTATCTTTTTACTATATTAATGCATTACAATAATATATATATAATTATTTTGCATAATTTAAAATGTTATATGAATGCCATCATATTGCAGGTTTCATTTTCCAATTTATTTTACTTTATCTCATGGGCGTTTCTCTTTGAGATTATTCTCTGTTATAGAGAAGCATAACTTTGCTATTCTTTGCTATTTAAAATGTATGGCTTTGCTAATTCACTTTCACATTAAATAGTACTTCATCATATAAACACTTAAAAACAATGACTCACTATTGACAATTTAGGACATTTAGACATTTTGTTATTAGGAGAAGTGCTAAAAGTAATCAACTGTGTATACATCACCTTGGACACACATGCAAGAAAGTTTTAGCGGTTGCACTACTCTGTGAGAATCCCCATCTTTGGTTTCACTCGATATTAATTAATTTCTCTTTGTAGAAAGTGAGTAATTTTCATAATCATCAGCAAGTGTATTTGCGATGAAATTTCTCTTGACAGTACTTTTTTGTCATGAAATACAGTCAGTCAGTCATTCGTCACTACCAGGAATACTTTGGTTCCAATGAGCACAGTTCTGGCTTGTCCTCTTAGGATGCTGCACCATAATGTGAGTTGGGTGGCCTGTATCAGTGGAGGGAAGCATGAGTTGCAGACTCATCCCAAAGCACAAGTGATTCCTCTTTGGAGAGAATTCAGGATATCAAGTGGGATCATTGTATCCCTATTCAGAGCCGTCTATCAAACTGCAACTCTTTGGACTTAATCTTTTTAAATACATGTGTGCTCAAATTCAAGAGTCTCCTTATTGCATTCTGTCTCTCTTCTTTTTAAACTTGATAACCTACAGTATACTTTTACAGATAGAACTTCACTTAGCTGTCCACTCATGGTAGAATGACAATCACACTGTAGTATTTGTGTAAGTAGAGATGTGTACATTCACCAAGTCTATTCATAACTCATAAAGTAAAAGAGGCCTAAAATAAGAAATCAGCTTTCATATTTTCTACATTTATGAAAGGATTGATTACATGGACTAAAGTCTTGTCTAACTCAATGAAACTATGAGCCACACTGTGTAGGGCCAACCAAGACAGATGGGTCATGGTGGAGAGTTCTGACAAAATGTGGTCCACTGGAGAAGGGAATGGCAAACAACTTCAGGATTCTTGCCTTGAGAACCCCATGAACAGTATGTAAAGGCAAAAAGATATGACACTGAAAGATGAACTCGTCAGGTCAGTAGGTGCCCAATATGCTACTGAAGAAGAATGGAGAAATAACCCCAGAAAGAATGAAGAGATGGAGCCAAAGTGAAAACAGTGAAGCCTGGTGTGCGGAAGTACATGGAGTCACAAAGATTTGGACACCACTGAGTTTCAGAAAATGAAGATAATGGCATTTGGTCCCATCACTTCTTGGGAAATAGATGGGGAAACAGTGGAAACAGTGTCAGACTTTATTTTGGGGGGCTCCAAAATCAGTGCAGATGGTGACTACAGCCATGAAATTAAAAGACACTTACTCCTTGGAAGAAAAGTTATGACCAACCTAGATCGCATATTGAAAAGCAGAGACATTACTTTGCCAACAAAGGGTCCATCTAGTCAAGGCTATGGTTTTTCCTGTGGTCATGTATGGATGTGAGAGTTGGACTGTGAAGAAAGCTGAGTGCTGAAACATTGATGCTTTTGAACTGTGGTGTTAGAGAAGACTCTTGAAAGTCCCTTGGACTGCAAGGAGATCCAACCAGTCCATTCTGAAAGAGATCATCCCTGGGACTTCTTTGGAGGGAATGATGCTAAAGCTGAAACTCCAGTACTTTGGCCACCTCATGCGAAGAGTTGACTCATTGGAAAAGATTCTGATGCTGGGAGGGATAGGGGGCAGGAGGAGAAGGGGACGGCAGAGGGTGAGATTGCTGGATGGCATCACTGACTCGATGGGCGTGAGTCTGAGTGACCTCCGGGAATTAGTGATGGACAGGGAGGCCTGGCGTGCTGCAATTCATGGGGTTACAAAGAGTCGGACACGACTGAGAGACTGAACTGAACTGAACTGAGCGACTGAACTGAACTGATGAAAAGGGTACATTTTACCTTCTTAGTTATCTGTAGTACTTCTTTTGACCTAAACTTGCATAATATCACTTTTCACCATAGTTTCCTGAGAGCTCAGTTGGTAAAGACTCTGCCTGCAATGTAGGAGACTCCGGGTTGATTCTCAAGTTGGGAAGATCCCCTGGAGAAGGGATAGCCTACCCACTCCAGTGTTCTTGCACTTCCCTTGTGGCTCAGCTGGTAAAGAATCCGCCTGCAATGCCAGGGACCTGGGTCGATTCCTGCATTTGGAAGATGCCCTGGAGAAGGGAAAGGTTGCCCACTCCAGTATTCTGGCCTGGAGAATTATGTGGAATGTATAGTCTATGGCGTCACAAAGAGTCGGACACAGCTGAGCGACTTTCCCTTTCACATTCCTTTTAAATTGTGAGTGAAAATAATTAATATACCACCTTTATATTGTTGTAATCTCTTTTAACCACAAAGTGTATTATTTTTCCCTACATATTTTTGTGATCTTGTAAATAATTTTGTGTAGGGTGGCTGCATCGAAATCCTTTTGATATTTTTAACATGTGTATTATTATTTTTTTTTTAGGTAAGATTAGAGGTATATTTTCTTTGAAACATAAACATATCTCAGAAATGTGTTTTCATTTTATTTTCTAGACCAGTTTATGTACCATTGGGATTACCCAGACTTTGAAGTGTTGGAAAAAGTCCCAGGGGAATTAATCTGTTTATGGTTATTTGTGTGTGTGATGATTCTTTATACTTATCTCTATTGTATCTGTGGGGATTGGTGTAGTTTGATATTCAGATTACACTTGGATCAGTTTTAGTAAATCAGACTTTACTTTTTTTTTTCCCTATTTTATGTGAATTTTAAAAATGAACCCACTTTTTAAAAAGTATCCTGTAGCAAAGATTATTTGCCTCAAAATATTGCATTTTTAAAGTATTTATAACTTCTGCTTTATTCATTATTTTGTTTAGTGTCCTCATCTTTTATTGACCTTTCAGATAAATAGTATTTTGTTATGCTTTACTTTCCTATCTTTACCTTTATCATTTTCTGCTTTTATTTTTATATTCTTAGTTATTGTTTTTTTCTAAATTGTTGAGGTGTTGATTCAATTTAATTCATTCAAATTATTTATATTGATCAGTATAAAAATGTAAAGTAGTGCATTTTTCTTTGATAGTTATTGTAATTGTTTTCTGTAGATTCATATAGGTAGTATCTCATCATCGTTCTTTGTTGAGAATTCTGTATATTTATATTCTCTCATTTACCAAGGAGTTGTTTAATAAAATTTTTCTTTTCAAAAGAATAATTTTGATTTTTGCTTTTCTTCAAAAAATAACTAGGCTTATTACCCTGTAATAAAAATAGCTTTTATTATTCCTAAATTATATCATTTTGAGCTTTTCTTATACTTCTAATATGTTGTCATTATTTGTGACTATTCCATATGCAATTTAAAGATACTGCATTCTTCATTAAAGTTGGTAATTAATGTTACAGGTCTACATTTTGATTATATTAATAAAGTATTATATGTACTCACCTATTGTTGTTATACTTATCTTTTGTGAAAAAAAAATGGTATGTTAAAATATACCATTATGAATTATTTCTCTATTTCTCCTTTCATCTTCTCTATTTTCTTTTTTTCTTCTCTCCATAATTACAGCTGTATGTGAGTTGTGTTGAATATATATACAGAAAGTAAAACTGTAAATTTTACCATTGATGCATGTTTTTAAAAAATCTCCTTTAATGCTTTTATAATACAATTATAACTTACTTGATATCATGTTTCTTGTGAATAATTGCTTACTGTTTGCATGTGTCAAGCATATTTGTCCATCTGTTTAGCTTAAGTTTATCTATCTGAACCATTTCTCTGTGGTTTGTTGTTTATTCACTAAGTCATGTCCGACTCTTTGCGACCCCATGGACTATAACAAGTCAGGCTCCTCTGTCCTCTACTATCTCCCAAAGTTTGCTTCAGTTCAGTTCAGTCACTCAGTCATGTCCGACTCTTTGCGACCCCATGAATCGCAGCACACCAGGCCTCCCTGTCCATCACCAACTCCCAGAGTTCACTCAGACTCACGTCCATCTAGTCAGTGATGCCATCCAGTCATCTCACCCTCTGCTGTCCCCTTCTGCTCCTGCCCCCAACCCCTCCCAGCATCAGTCTTTTCCAATGAGTCCACTCTTCACAAGAGGTGGCCAAAGTACTGGAGTTTCAGCTTTAGCATCATTCCCTTCAAAGAAATCCCAGGGCTGATCATCAGAATGGACTGGCTGGATCTCCTTGCAGTCCAAGGGACTCTCAGGAGTCTTCTCCAATACCACAGTTCAAAGCATCAATTCTCCAGTGCTCAGCTTTCTTCACAGTCCAACTCTCACATCCATACATGACCACTGGAAAAACCATAGCCTTGACTAGATGGACCTTTGTTGGTAAAGTAATGTCTCTGCTTTTCAAAATACTATCTAGGTTGGTCATAACTTTTCTTCCAAGGAGTAAGTGTCTTTTAATTTCATGGCTGTAGTCACCTTCTGCAGTGATTTTGGAGTCAAAAAAAATAAAGTCTGACACTGTTTCCACTGTTTCCCCATCCATTTCGCTATATAACCATCTCATCCTCTGTGGCTCCCTTCTCCTTTTGCCTTCAATCTTTCCCAGCATCAGGGGTTTTTCCAGTGATTCATCTCTTCCCACCACGTGGCCAAAGTATTGAAGCTTCAGTTTCAGCATCAGTCCTTTCAGTGAATATTCATGGTTGATTTTCTTTAAGGTTGACTCATCTGGTCTCCTTGCAGTCTAAGAACTCTCAAGAGTTTTCTCCAGCACCACAGTTCAAAAGTATAAGTTCTTCAGCACTGTCTTCTTTATGGTCTAACTCTCACATCTGTAAGTGGCTACTGGAAAAACCAAAGTTTTGACTACATAGACCTTTGTCCACAAAGTGATGTCCCTGCTTTCTAATACACTGTTTACATTTGTCATAGCTTTCCTTCCAAAGTATCTTTTAATTTCATGGCTGCAGTCGCCATCTTCAGTGATTTTGGAGCCCAAGAAAATAAAATTAATCACTGCTTTTGCTTTTTCCCTTTCTATTTGACATGAAATAATGAGACCTTTTTTTTTTAATTGTTGCATTTCAACCCAGCCTTTTCACTCTCCTCTTTCACCCTAATCGAGAGGCTCTTTAGTTCCTTTTCATTCTGCCACTACAGTGGTATCATGTGCATATCTGAGGTTGTTGATATTTCTCCCAGCAATCTTGATTACAGCAGGTGATTCATTCTGGCATTTCACATATGTACATTGCATATAAGTGAGTATAGCATATAATTACTTAAGCAAACTTGAAAATAATTAATTTTTTATTGGATTATAATAGCCTTACAATATTATGTTACTTTGTGCTGTATAACATTGTGAATCAGCCACATAAATATACATATATTGCCTCCCTATTGAGCCTCCCTCTCATCTTTCCATTCCGCTCATCTAGGTCATCATAGGGGCTTTCCAGGTGACACTAGTGGTGAAGAATCGGCTGGCCAATGCAGGAAACATAAGAGATCCAGGTTCAGTCACTGGGTTGTGAAGATCCCCTGGAGGAGGAAATGGCAACCCACTCCACTATTCTTGCCAAGAAAATTCCATAGACAGAGGAGCCTGTTGGACTACAGTCCATGGGGTCACAAACAGTCCAACATGATTGAACTGACTTGGCATGCAGGTCATCACAGAGCAGTGAGCTGACATCCCTCTGCTATGCAGCAGCTTCCCACTAGTATCTATTTTACACCTGGTAGTGTATATACATCAATGCTACTCTCTCGATTAGTCTTCCCATTAACTTTTAATACCTGGATGAGAGGGCAGTTTGGGGGAGAATCGATACATGTGTGTATATATATATATGTATATATATATGACCAAGTCCCTTCATTGTTCTGCTGAAGCTATCTCAAAATTATCTGTTACTCGGATATGTTGTTGCTCACTCACTAAACCGTGTCTGTTTGCAACCCCATGAATTCAGCATGCCAGGTTTCCCTGTCTTTCTCTATCACCCTGAGTTTGTTCAAACTCATGTCCATTGAGTCAGTGATGCCATCCTCTGTCACCACCTTCAACCCTTGATGTTTCCCAGCATCAGGGACTTTTCTAATGAGTCAGCTCTTCACATCAGTTGGACAAAGTATTGGAGCTTCAACTTCAGTATCAGTCCTTCTAATGCATATTCAGGGTTGATCTTCTTTAGGATTGACTGGTTTGATCTCCTTGCAGTCCAAGGGGCTTTCGAGAGTCTTCTCCAACACCACAGTTCAAAAGCACCAAAATTCTTTTGTGCTCAGCCTTCTTTACAGTCAAACTCTCACACCCAAACATGACTACTGGACAAACCACAGTTTGGCTATGCGGACATTTGTTGGCAAAGCAATGTCTCTGCTTTTTAATACACTGTCTAGTTTCATTATAGCTATTCTTCCAAGGAGCAAAATAAAAAGTTTATAAATAAATAAATTTAACTTAAAGTCTTTTGTCAATTTACATGTACACCAAATATACAAAGAATATTTAATATTCAACAATAAGAAAATAAAGCACTCAATTATAAAGTGAGCAGAACCCTGGTGGTCCAGTGGTTAAGAATCTGCCTGTCAATGCAGGTGACATGGGTTCAATCCCTGGTCCAGGACGATCTTCTATGTTGTGGAGAAACTAAGCCTGTGCACCACAGCCAATGAAGCCCCCAGGCCTAGAGTCCATGCTCCATCAAGAAAAGACATACTTTGAGAAACCTGCATACCACAATGAAGAGCAGTCCCCACTAACTGCCACTAGAGAAACCTGTGTGCAAAGCAATGAAGATACAGAGCAGTCAAAAATAAGTAAATATATTTTTTAATTGAGCAGAAGATCTGAACAGATAAATCACCAAAAATATATCAGTTCAGACCAGTTCAATAGCTCAGTCATGTCCAACTCTTTGCTACCCCACAGAGTGCTTTTTAATATGCTGTCTAGGTTGGTCAAGGAAATGGCAACCCACTCCAATGTTCTTGCCTGGAGAATCTCAGGGAAGGGGGATCCTCGTGGGCTTCCATCTATGGGTTTGCACAGAGTCAGACACAACTGAAGTGACTTAGCAGCAGTAGAAGCAGGTTGGTCATAGATTTTCTTCCAAAGAGCAAGCCTTTTTTAATTCCATGGCTGAAGTCATCATCTGCAGTGATTTTGGAGCCCCCCAAAACAAAGTCTTTCACTGTTTTCATTGTTTCCCTATTTGCCATGAAGTGATGGGACCAGATGCCATGATGTTAGTTTTCTGAATGTTAAGCTTTAACCCAACTTTTTCACTCTGCTCTTTCACTTTCATCACAAGGTTTTTCAGTTCTTCACTCTTTGCCATAAAGGGTGGTGTCATCTGCATATCTGAGGTTATTGAATATTTCTCTCAGCAATCTTCACTCCAGCTTGTGCTTCATCCAGCCCAGCATTTCTCATGATGTATTGTGCATATAAGTTAAATAAATAGGGTGGCAATATATAGCCTTGATGTACTCCTTTCCCGATTTGGAACCTGTCAGTTGTTCCACGTCCATTTCTAACTGTTGCTTCTTGGCCTGCATACAGATTTCTCAGGAGGCAGGAAAGCTGGTCTAGTATTTCCATATCTTTAAGAATTTTCCACCATTTGTTGTGATCCACGCAGCTAAAGGCTTTGCTTAGTCAACAAAGCAGAAGTAGATATTTTTCTACTTCTAAAGATATAGAAGATGGCAAATACATATTTGAAAATTTCTCAACATCATTTGCCAATGAGACCCAAATCGAAACAACAATGATATATCCTTGAGAATTGCTAAAATTTTTAAACATTAACAACAGGAGTTTCAGGCAAGGGTACAGAGCCACAGGAGCTCTCATTTGTTGTTGATGGGGTAAAAACTGGTATGCTATTTGGGCAATAGTTTCGACATTTCTTTCAAGCTATATATTGACTTGCCATCGTTGCTTAGATATTTATCCAGTTGACTGGAAAGTTTATGAAACACAAAACATGCACTCAAAGATAGTAGTTTTGTTCATAGTTGTCAAAACGAGGGGCAACCAATTTATCTTGTAATAAATGAATTAATATATAAACTACAGCAATTCTATACAAGAGAGTACTAGTCAATTCAAAGGGGAAAAAAAGGAATATGCTATCCAGTCATGAAAAGTTATGATGAATCTTAAATTAACACAGTTTAAAAGGAAAAAAAAAAAGTTTGTAAAGAATCCACACTACATTTATATGACATTCTAGAAATGTAAATCTAGTGAAATAAAATACTTCAGGGGTAGAGAGTGTTAAAAATGTGAAGCCAAAGAAAATTTTACAGTGGTCTATCTATACTACAGTCATATCTTGGAGATATTGCATGTTGGGTTTCAGACCACCACAATAAAGTGAATATTGCAATAAAGCAAGGAACTTTTTTTTTTTCTAGGTGAGTATAAAAGTTATATTATTTTTTAGTTTATTAATTGTACAAAAGTATTATGTCTAAAAATAATGTATATGCCTTAAGATACTTTGCTACTTAAAATGCTAGCTATCATTTGAACCTTCAATGAGTCATAGTCATTTTGGCAGTGGAGGGTACTATGTCAGGGTTGATGGCTGCTGACTAATCAGGTGGTGGTTGCTGAAGATTGGGATGGCTATGACAGTGCCTAAGGAAAACAATTAAGTTTGCCACATTCACGAAAGTAACCTTTCACAAATTATTTCCCTGTAAAATGAAACACTCTTTGATAGCATTTTACCTACAGTAGAACTTCTTTCAAAATTGGAGTCAGCCCTCTCAAACCCTGACACTGTTTTAAAAACTAAGTTTATGAAATATTCTATATCTTTTCATGTCGTTTCAAAAATTTTCCCAGTGTCTTCACCAGGAGTAGATTCTATCTTAAAAAACCACTTCTTTACTCATACATAGGAAGAAATATCTTCATTTGTTCAAATTTCATCATGAGCTTGGAGCAACTTTGTCACATTTTCAGACTCTATTTCTCATATCAGTTCTCTTGCTATTTTCACCACATCTACAGTTACTTTCTTCAGTTGTCTTGAACCCCTCAGAGTCATAAATAAATGTTAGAATCAATTTTATCAAATTCCTGTTAATGTTGTTATGTTGACTTCTTCCTGTGAGTCACAAATGTTCTTCATGACACATAGAATGGTAACTCCTTCCAGGAAGTTTTCAGTGGGTTTGTCCAAAACCAACAGAGCTACTATCTATAGCAGCTGTAAATTTACAAAAGTTAGTTCTTTAATAATAAGATTTGAAATTTAAAGTTACTCTTTAATTTATAGGCTTTAGGCTACAGAATGGATACTGTGCTTGTAGACATGGAAACAATATTTATCTCACTGTATTACTCCAGTATTCTTGCCTGGGAAATCCCATGGACATCATCAGAGTTCTTGGGTGCATCGTCAATGAACAGTAATATTTTGAAAGAATTTGTGTGTGTGTGTGTGTGTGTGTGTGTGAAGTAGGTCTCAAGAGTAGGCTTAAATTTTTCAGTAAACCATGTTGTAAACAGATATGTTGTCACCAGGATTTTGTTGTTCTATTTAAAGAGCACAAGCAGAAAGTTAGCTTCATTCTTTTTTTTTTTTTTTAAGGTTTATATCTTTAAATAGAAGTTTGGGAATCACTGGAGTAAATTTTCTCTCTTTTTATTTATTTATTCTTTTATTTAAAATTTTTAGTTTTACTTTATTTTACTTTACAATACTGTATTGGTTTCAAGCTTAAAGACCATGGGATTTTCATGATAAGCTAGTTTTGGCTTCAACTTCAAGCCACCAGGTGCATTAGCCCCTAAGAAGAGAGTAAGTCTGTCTGTTGTGAGTTTAAAGCCAGACATTGACTTCTCCTCTCTAGCTATTAAAGTCCTAAATGATATATTCCAGTAGAGGCCATTTTCTACTGAAAACTGAGAATATATTGCTTAATATGGTCACCTTCATGAATTGTCTTAGCTACACCTGGATAATCTCTTGCTTATTCCTTCACCTTGTACTTTTATATTATGGAGGCAATTTCTAATCTCATGAACCAATCTCACTATCTTAAAACTTTACTCCTGTAGCTTCCACCTCTCTCTCAGCCCCCATAGAAATGAATCGAGTTGGAGACTTTGCATTAGGTTTTAACTTAAGAAGATGTAATTAGTTTGATCTTCTATCTGTACCACTAACATTTACCCTTGTCATGTAGACAAAGGTGTCTAAATTTCTTATCACTTGTGTGTTTACTGGAGTAGCACTTTCCCTCACTTTTTTTTTTTTCCTTTGTTTTCACAGTTTGGCTAACTGTTTGGCATGAGAGGCCTAGGTTTAGTCTATCTTGGCTTTTGACATGCCCTCCTCACTAAGCGTAATCATTTCTAGGTTTTGGTTTAAAGTGAGATATGTGTAGCCCTTCCTTTCACTTGAGCATTTATAGGCCACTGTGGGCTATCAGTATCTACAAAGTGCAATAAAATGATGCCTGCTTGTATAATAGGAATACATGACATTATGAATTTTCAAAGTCATAGAATTTTAAAGAAAAAAGTGTAAATCATTGTGTATGTAAATTTTTAAAATATTGAGGAGCTCAGGGATAGCAAGATGAAATGCAGACTGAGACAAAATAATCTATCTTCATTATGAAGTAATCTCCCTGAAGCAAGAATATCCAATAGCACAAAACAAATCTTGCACCCAGATATTTTTACTTGCATCAGTTTCCAATGAAAGGAAGCAGACCTCTGTCTCCATGGTTTCTCCAAGGAGAAGAGTTTATTAAAGTGTTATGATAGTGATATTGTTATATCACAGTGAGGTCATAGTTTATTACAGTGTTGTGGCAAGAAATGACCAAAGTGAGTCTGGATCATCTTGTGATAACAAAAATGAAGCAAGTCCTCAAGCAAAAACAGTTTTTCTGTGATGAACATTGGGGTACACGTGTCTCTTTCAATTGTGATTTCCTCGGTGGGTATGCCCAGCAGTGGGATTGCTAGGCCATAAGGCAGTTCTATTTCCAGATTTTTAAGGAATCTTCACACTGTTCTCCATAGTGGCTGCACTAGTTTGCATTCCAGCACTGTTTATAATAGCCTGATAGCCAGGACATGGAAACAACCTAGATGTCCATCAGCAGATGAATGGATAAGAAAGCTGTGGTGCATATACACAATGGAGTATATGGGTGCATATACACAATGGAGTACTCAGCCATTAAAAAGAATACATTTGAATCCATTCTAATGGGGTGGATGAAACTGGAGCCAATTATACAGAGTGAAGTAAGCCAGAAAGAAAAACACCAATACAGTATACTAACACATATATATGGAATTTAGAAAGATGGTAATGATAACCCTGTATGCAAGACAGCAAAAGAGACACAGATGAATAGAACAGTCTTTTGGACTCTGTGGGAGAGGGAGAGGGTGGGATGATTTGGGAGAATGGCATTGAAACATGTATACTATCATGTAAGAAATGAATCGCCAGTCCAGGTTCGATGCATGATACTCGATGTTTAGGGCTGGTGCACTGGGATGACCCAGAGAGATGGTATGAGGAGGAAGGTGGGAGGGAGATACAGGATTGGGAACTCATGTGCACCGGTGGTGGATTCATGTCAATATATGGCAAAATCAATACAGTATTGTAAAGTAAAATTTAAAAAATAATAATACTTAAAATAAATAAATAAATAAAATATGAAAACAAAAACAAAAAAACAGTTTCTCTGGTGGCTCAGCAGTGAAAGAATCCACCTGCCAATGCAGAAGACATGGGTTAGATTCCTGGGTCAGGAATATTCACTGGAGAAGGAAACAGCAACCCACTCCAGTATTCTTGCCTGGGAAATCTCATGGACAGAGGATCCTGGTGGGTTATAGTCCATGGAGTTCAAAGAGTCAGATACAATCTCGTGACTAAACAACAACATGCAAAAGCAGTGATGAGGTGCATCAAAGACAAAAAGGAGTCACTTGAAAGGCACTTCATGGCCAAAGTTGGAAACAATTTGAGCAAGAAAATGAGTTAACATAGTATTGAATTATAACCCAAAGTAAAAAATTCATATCCTTAAGTCCATACTAATATAAATAATGCTTGAACTACTCATTAAATTAATGTGAGAGGATAGACAAATCTCCCATGCAGGAAAATCCCAAAGAGTTTATATAGATTATCTACATTCAAGAGGTAATGTCTGTTTCCCGCCACTTAAATGTGAACTGTGACTTCTGTTCAAAGAGTACACTAGGGAAAGGGAGTGTTGAATTAACCTCAAAGTACCAAAATTTAACAATGGGGGCATATTGGGAGTTTGGGATTGACATGTACACACAGCTGTATTTAAAAGAGATAACTGACAAGGACCTACTGTATTGAACAGGAAATTCTGCTCAGTACTCTGCAGTAACCTAAACAGGAAAAGAATTTGAAAACTAATGAATATTTGGATATGTATAGCAATCACTTTCGGTACAGTTGAAACTAACACAATATTATTAATAAGTATATTTCAACATAAATTTTTAAAAGAATATAACAATCAGTACCTTAGCTTGATAACCAGCTATGATGAGTCACACTGATGGTATGTACACACCAGTGATGTCATGTGAAAAAGCATCTCTTTCAGTCTATAGTCCTCCTCCTAAGAATTTGCAACCCCAATTTAATTACAAGAAAAAATCATAGACAAATTTTAACTGATGATCATTTTGCAAAATACCTAAGGAGTATTGCTCAAAATATTCAAAGTAATCAAGAATAAGAAAAATTATGAGAAATTGTTTAAGCCAAGAGTCATCTCAAGAGACATAATGCCTAAATGTAAGTGGTAACAGGAATAGAATATCAGAACATCAAAGGGCACTGGATAAAAACAAAGAAAGGCCAAATAAAGTATGCCCTTGGTCTAATAATGTGCCAAATTGTTTCACCTGTTGTGCTCAATGTTAGTAACAGAAGACTCAGAGTGTTGGTATACGCAATTCTCCTGCTACTTTTGCAAATTTCTGTGTTTAAACTATTTCAAAATCAAATTTTATTTAAAAACTAAAAAGTAATGCCTAATTCTTGCTATCCCACATTGCTTTTAATACAGGGTTGTCCTCTCAAGAAATTCTTCAAAAGTGCTTTTCAGTGCTGTTAATAAGGCTGGATATAAGAGTTCACTAGTATTTGTGTTTCAGAGCTTCAACAGAGTTGATTATGGAGTTAATAATTTATGTGTGAAAAAAAAAATGTGTTGGCAAGGTATAGAAAAGCCCCTCAATTTCAAGGCATAATAAGTCTTCAATGTATGTCATCAAATACAGGAATGTCTCCAAATATATATGGATAGTATTTCCTTTCTACGTGAGGCTTTATGTTTAATGTTATGCATTGTTATTTATTAAACACCATATCAAAAAATGATTTAAGCATGATTAAAACTAATTTAAACTGTCATGTTTTATCCCATTATACCTATTGCTTTCCAACCAGTAGTTTATTTGCTAGAAATTAAGTTTACTTATTGTCTATAAAGTGAGATTATTTTTCTAACAATTTGAATACATTTTGCATTTCTGTTATATATAAAACTATGGAACATAGAAAACTAAAGTAGCTTACTGTGTGTTCATTTGACTTAATTGATCAACCTTGAGCTTATATGGAAAAGGACAAGATAAAACAATACTTGAAAATTATGTGTGAAGAAAAATTATTGATAATTACATCATCTTGTATCATTAAGAACAGTAATAAAGACACGGGGTGAAAAGGAGATTGAGAGATACACAAAGCTACTGTTTAGACTATATAAACAAAGAGAGATAAAACTTCTTTTAACTTTTGTACGATTATTGCTTTATGGGAAGATGGCTTAGCACAGTAAGTCTGGGAAATAATGTTGTCCAACTGTACAGACAGACCGGAAAGAAGGAATAAGGATTTAGTGAAACCCTAGAACTTTCTACCACAATGGAATAGACCATTTTGTTATAGTGAAACCTCAGATCATTGACTACTTATTTTATGTATTCAACTAGCAAACACACATTGAGCATCCACTTTACATAAGACATTGAGAACATCCTGAGGATTCAGGACACATTCCTGCTATTTAGGACGTTAAAACTAGGGGAAAAAAAAAAAAGTGAGAATCCCTCCCAACCCCCAAGAATAATATTTTATGCTTGTAGCATTTCTCTGGGATCAAAGAAAGGAGAACTAATTCATTAACAAATTTGTCATGATATTTTATGCTTAGTAAGGAATTTGCTTTCTCTACTTTTAAAAAATGGTTAATAAATCCATCAATAACATTACTATGGTAAAAGATGTAAGTTGGATGACTCAACTTTTTTGCTTGGCTAATTTGGTATTTTCAGTTAAAGCACTCTACAAATTTTTCTTATTAAGAAAGTCCATCATTTATTTGCTTTTGAAACTTTCTCAATTTTTGCAAATTTACTTAGGAAATAGTAATTTTCTTTGTACACACTGAAAGTGAAAGTGAAAGTGTTAGTCACTCAGTCATGTTCAACTCTTTGTGACCTCATGGACTGTAGTTCTCCAGGTTTCTCTGTCCGTGGAATTCTCCAGGCAAGAACACTGGAGTGGACAGCCATTCACTTATCCAGGGGATCTTCTCTACTCAGGTATCTAACCTAGGTCTCACTGTCTGAGCCACCACACTGCAAAGTAAACTCTAAAAGTAAATGAATCGCCTGTCTATGTTTGATACAGGATACACAATGCTTGGGGCTGGTGCACTGGGATGACCCAGAGAGATGATATGGGGTGGGAAGTGGGAGGGGGATTCAGGATTGGAAACTCATGTACACCCGTGGAGGATTCATGTCAAAGTATGGCAAAACCAATACAGCATTGTAAAGTAAAATAAAATACATATAAAAATTTAAAAAAAATAAAATAAATAACTGTAATATTCTATAACGGTTAAGAATATAAGCTTTTGAAACAAATAGGTCTGAGTTTATGTTATAACACTCTGATAAAATTGAAATATGTAACCATTGTGTATGTTTAGTCACTCAGTCATGTTCAGCTCTTTGTGACCCCCATAGACTATAGACCACCAGTCTCATCTGTCCAGGGGGATTCTTCAAACAAGAATACTAAAGTGGGTTGCCATGCCCTTCTCCAGGGAATCTTCTCTGACCCAGGGATTGAACCCTGGTTTCATGCATTGCAAGAGTATTCTTTACCATCTGAACACCAGGGAAGCCCAGGGATAGTTACTAATTCTACATGTACTTTAGTTTTCTTTTTACTTTTTTAAAGCCAAGATTAATAAGATTCTTTTGTGAATTACATGATGTAAGTGCATAAAGCTTTTAGCATAGTTTCTGGCAGGAATAATGCTCCATATCTGTTAGCCCTCATTGTGTGTAATACTTGTGGATCTTTTTAAAATGGAAATTTTTAAAACTAAAAGTAAAGATTTTAGAGAAACAACAGGCATGAGTGAAGCCCATACAATGTAAAATTTACTTTATTAAATAAAATTCTTGAGGGTAAGTGATCTATTAATACTAAATATCTTGGTGGAATTTTCACAAAGTTTAAGAAATGAAAACAGCATTGTGAAAATAATTTCATAGCAGTTTCACTAACTGAAAAGAATAACTGCTTTCTCATGAGCTACCTGGATTTTGAAAGTGAAATTTGCTCAGTTGTGTCTGACTCTTTGTGACCCCATGGACTGTAGCCCATCTCTGTCCATGGAATTTTCCAGGCAAGAATACTGGAGTGGGTAGCCATTACTTTCTCCAAAGGATCTTCCTGACATGGGGATAGAACCCAGGTTTCCTACATTGCAGGCAGATTCCTTACCATCTAAGATAGCGTTTTGCACAATTTCAAAAAATGCCATCTTTTTTAAAAGGCCTAATATTGCTCAGATTGATCACATATGTTCATGGCTAACAAACCATCACACATTGTAATCATTCATCTTAATTCTAGCAATGGTTTGAATTTTTCATGTTGTCTCAGCCATTGTTTAGTCACTACTAAAAATGTGCAAATAAGTGGCATAGTTGTGTCTTACATTCAGATAGCATTAAAGAAATATTTACTATTCTATACATTAGTTTTGTAAATTAACATTGAGGCAAGGTTTGCCCTTCCTGATGACCTGATAAGCCCACTTCTTCCAACAGGAACAATCACATAACTAATTTTCCTTTTCTTCTGATTAAATAAAATTTATAACCAAATTTGCTTCCAAACGCAGCACATGCATTTTGGAGATTTTAAAACATGTTTTTGTTTGTATAAATTTAATTTTATTATTTCTGAGTATTTGTTTATGAGCTTATTATCATCTGGCTCACATTTTGGAGTGGGGATATGCAATCATACATCAATCTATAATATATAAAAGAACAATATTTCCTTTGCCATGTGCTTTGTGTGGATATGCTCATGAGGTCATAAATGAATGCTTATTGATTATATATTCACTGCAATATCTTCAGTATTCAGTTGAACAGAAGGATGTGTTTTATGTATTGTATAGCTATCATTTAAGTAGAATATAAAAATTTTAGATTGTGCTAAATTAGTTCTCTGTGACTGATAAGTCAAGCCATTTCTATGAACTAAAGCATAGTATAAAAGTTCAGCTTTGAAAATATGAGTTTCAAGAACACTCGTGCTTGAAATAAAGATATTGCACAAAGATAAAATGAAGCTTGAGGAAATTTGAATCATTTAGATCACTGAATTACTAGCTGGGTTTTCTGCTTCTTTCAAAATAAAAAACAAAAACAATAACTCACATTTTGATTTGTGACAATCTTCATGACAGATTTTTTGTATTGTTTTATTTCAGTTAATCTTCAGATGGATAAGATACTTCACAAGAATCACTGAGAACTGTGCTCATAGTACTCAAATGATGTGCCTGTTCTCTACAGCAGCTCTGCTCTAAGAGTCTGAAGCATCTGAAAAATATTTCCCTTTCTTATTTTTAGTTTTATAGCAATGCCATGCTAGCACTGGGAAATGCGTTCAGAGTGTTTATAAATAAGTGTAGGAAATTACTTTGAAACCAGCGGCTGTTCAGACACATGCCTCTGTTTAAGTGAATAGATGGATATATCTCTGTAGTAAAAAGGAATTCTGAATACAATCCAAGTTCTAAGTGTTGAAACAAGACATTACCTGTTTTTAAATGCCAAACAAATTGTTATGAAATCTTCCGAGCTGGCCAAATCCATTGCTACTTGAGAACTGACCATTTTTGGACACAAAAATTAGTGCCCCATTATAATAAAGCTAATTCACTCAGTATTTGGAAATACTTCCCCATGGTTAAGTAATCTCTTTCCCCTTTTCTAACACTTGTACATGTCAATATACAATAAGTAATCCAATGTTTGAGTGCTTCAAATTATTTGTTTAATAATATAATTTTAAATTAATTATTACTTTTAGGCATAGATGAAATCAAACACTTTTAGACCAAAACCAAAATACTTCCAAATATGTTTTTGACATGTCTGTGTGGGGTTCTGACGTGGAGTGCAATGTGAACCAAAGAAAATTCTCTTAAGAAACAAGAGGTTAGTAGTTAAATTTGTGTTAAGAGACATTCCCCATACTTGTGAAGAACTTGGGCTGCAGAGATGTGACCCAAGGAGAGAAGCCCTGGTTCATTCCTGGTTACTGAGCTGAGAATTTCTAGATATTCATGGTTACTCGAATCTCCCAAGTTGCCTACGTTTACTGTGAAGCACCAGTAGCAGGTGGGCCAGTTTCAGGGCGCTCCATCTTCTCTAACTATTTGCAACCCCTTGGACTGTAGCTCACCAGGTTCCTCTGTCCATGGTACAGCAAGAATACTGGAGGAAGTTGCCATTTTCCTATTCCAGGGGATCTTCCTGACTCAGAGATCAAACCCACATCTCTTGCATCATCTGCATTGGCATGTGGATTCCTTACCACTGTGCCTCCTGGGAAGCCCTATATATGTGTAGGCCAGTAATCAGGAATATATCAGGGTTAACTGGATTGCTGTTGCTCAGTGGAATGAAGAATACTGGGCCAAACAGCACCATCAGGGATATCTGAAAGCATGACTTCATGGCACCAGGAATGGCCAGAGTCAAAAAGCCTAGACTTGCAAAACAGATAATAAATCAGCAGATCACATAAAAAGCACTTGTCATCTATGGTAGTTGCCATCTTGAAAAAGCACTCAGAGTGTAGAGCTTCACTAGATCATGGATGAGGCTGTAGAGTGGGAACAACAGCATTCAAATTCAGGCAGTGGCTCCAGAGACAATGTTCCAAATAATAAAGAGCATTTGGGCTTATATAGCAGAGTAGGGAGCAAGAAGCCAGAAGATTCAGGAAAATTTAGAGATAGTGTTTGGGATTTTAGAAGTTTTTCTCCATATTTACATATAGAGAAGATTGTGGATGATTCTGAATATCCCATACCTTTTATAGAGAAGCTAAATTCATATTTTTATTCATACCACAGAACTGCAGTTTAGAGATAAAACTAATAAAATGGTTTTAGATAAATGAGGGTCTAAAGAAATCATGGGCTTCCCCATGGCTCAGATGGTAAAGTGTCTGCCTACAATGAGGGAGACCCGGGTTTGATCCCTGGGTTGAGAAGTTCCCCTGGAGAAGGAAATGGCAACCCACTCCAGTATTCTTGCCTGGAAAATCCCATGCACGGAGGAGCCCAGTAGACTACAGTCCATGGGGTTGCAAAGAGTTAGACACGACTGAGTGACCACTTCAAACTTCACTTCAAATAAACCATAAAAATTGAAAGTATCATGAGAATGTGGCCAGGTATCGAGGTGATCTGTCAGGAAAGTGAGCAAGTGAGAACACCACTTCGTTGCTGAAGGGGCCAGGAGCATTTACTCAGACTCACCGCTTGGAAGAAGGAAGAGCAGGAAGGATGGGGATGGGAATGTTGAGTGAAAGAGAAAAGTGTTTGCAAGGGTTCCAACAGGAAGAACTTAGATTGGTTGCCTTAGAAAGGTCTCAGCTGAAAGCACCTTGATTAAGAGGTGTCTGAACTATGAGTGTAGATATGTGTAAGATCATGTTCATTCTGAGCCTACAGAGTCCATGACTGCAATGTACTCCAGAGAGTACACCAAGTTTGGGTTGAGGAGGGCAGCTGTCCTCCATGAGCCATGCGAGGAATAGCCTTGTCCATTGTGTATGGCTAGTCCTATGAGATCCTACATAGATTTGGACCTGGAGTTTATTACTGAAACTCCTCAGAAAGTTTCAGCAATGTTTTCCATCACCGATGAATAGACAAGCTTTAAATCAAATGGATATAAATCTAAATCCACTGGAATTTAACTGTGAATCTAACTGGAATTAGAATGTTCTGAAAGCTGTGAAACACATTTAACTTGAAGTCAACAATGAACTAGCTACATTGTCATAGTATTTGATAATATCTATAATCTCTTTCCAAACTGGTATTTAGGGAGAGAGTGGCTAGGGTATATTATTAAACAGGAAAGGTCTCTGATACTTGGATTATTTACTAGTTTAATTTTTAATATGAAAGAACACTAACAGAATGGTAGAGTATAGACACCCAAAAAAAATCTTCTCCTTTATAAAAATAATATTGGCAAAAAAAATGATCCAATCTACTTTTTCATACTTAGGAAATTAACCCAAGTCATGCAACAGTTGAGGACTGTGGAAGTGAAAGTGTTAGTTCCTCAGTCATGTCCAACTACTTGCAATCCCTTGGACTACAGCCTACGAGGCTCCTCTGAATTCTCCAGGCAAGAATATTGGAATGGGTAGCCATTCTTTGCTCCATGGGATCTTCAACCCGAAAATCCCAAACTCTATCTCTCCGCATCTTGACTGCAGGGATCAAACCTGGGTCTCCTGAATTGCAAGTGGATTCTTTACCATTTGAGCCACCAGGGAAGGACTAAATTTTTATATGAACAGTGAATTATGTGGCATTGTACTTTGCCTGATTTCCATCTTTCTCTCCTTGGAACCAACAGCTTTCAAATTATGTCAGCTATGAAAGACAGCAGCCCTAGTAGGATTAAAATTAAAAGGATTGAAATAATAAAATGTTTATTTGCCAAACACAATGAAATAAAATTGAAATCAATAACAAAATAAAAACTTTGGAAATCTTCAAATGAATAAAACTTAAAATTATACTCCTAAATAACCAATGGCTGAATGGACACACACACACACACACACACACACATACACACACAGATTAGAAAATAGAGATAAAATAAAAATAAAACTTGTAAAAATTTATAATATGCACAAGTAGTGTTTAGAAGGCAACCTATTTGCAAAGGCCTCTATTTAAAAAGAGAAAAAAAAAATTACCCTAAATAATAAAACTCAATATACCTTAAAAAATTAGGAAAAGATCTGACTAAACCCAAAGTAGCAGAAATAAGAGGTGCAAAATATTAGAATAGAAATAATTGTAATAAAAAACGTGTAATTGAAAAATCAACAAAGTCAAAGTTGGTACAATGAAGAGATTGATAAAACTGATGGGCATATAATTAGACTGACAAGGACTGAAAAAGAATATTTGATTATTAATATTAAGATCAGCATTGAAGAGAGGATATCATTATTGTCTTTAAGAAGTAAAAAAGATTGTAAGGGAAGGTCATGGGTAATTATATAGCATTATTATATTAAATAGTCTAGATGAAATAAAAAAAATAAATCAAACTCAGGAAAACTATACATAGAATTGTATACTGTAACCAAGTATGATGTATCTCAGAAATGCAATAATGGCTTAATACATGAAAATCAATGTGATACACTATATTTATATTATAAAGGATAAAATTCACGTGATCATCTCAATAGTCAAAAAAAAAGCATTCAATTCAGTTCAGTTGCTCAGTCATGTCCTACTCTTTGCGACCCCATGAATCACAGCACGCCAGGCCTCCCTGTCCATCACCAACTCCCGGAGTTCACTCAGACTCACGTCCATCGAGTCAGTGATGCTATCCAGCTATCTCATCCTCTGTCGTCCCCTTCTCCTCCTGCCCCCAATCCCTCCCAGCATCAGAGTCTTTTCCAATGAGTCAACTCTTCGCATGAGGTGGCCAAAGTACTAGAGTTTCAGCTTTAACATCATTCCCTCCAATGAAATCCCAGGGCTGATCTCCTTCAGAATGGACTGGTTGGCTCTCCTTGCAGTCCAAGGGACTCTCAAGAGTCTTCTCTAACACCACAGTTCAAAAGCATCAATTCTTTGGCGCTCAGCCTTCTTCACAGTCCAGCTCTCACATCCATAAATGACCACAGGAAAAACCATAACCTTGACTAGATGGACCTTAGTCAGCAAAGTAATGTCTCTGCTTTTTAATATGCTATCTAGTTTGGTCATAACTTTTCTTCCGAGGAGTAAGCGTCTTCTAATTTCATCACTGCAGTCACCATCTGCAGTGATTTTGGAGCCCCCCAAAATAAACTTTGTCACTGTTTCCATTGTTTCTCCATCTATTTCCCATGAAGTGATGGGATTGGATGCCATGCCCAAGGTAAGAGAAACCCAAGTATGGTGGTAGTTGTTGCAAGAGGGCATCAGAGGGCAGACACACTGAAACCATAGTCACAGAAAACTAGTCAATCTAATCACACTAGGACCACAGCCTTGTCTAACTCAATGAAACTAAGCCATGCCCGTGTGGCAACCCAAGATGGGCAGGTCATGGTGGAGAGGTCTGCATGGAGAGGTCGGAGTGGAGAGGTCTCCACTCCAGTGGAGTGGTCCACTGGAGAAGGGAATGGCAAACCACTTCAGTATTCTTGCCTTGAGAACCCCATGAACAGTATGAAAAGGCAAAATGATAGGATACTGAAAGAGGAACTCCCCAGGTCAGTAGGTGCCCAACACACTACTGGAGATCAGTGGAGAAATAACTCCAGAAAGAATGAAGGGATGGAGCCAAAGCAAAAACAAAAAAGCATTAGACAAAATGCAATACCATATAATGATAAAAACACCAAGTAAGTAGCAATAGAAAGAAGCTTTCTCAGCCTAATAAAGAAAGTGTTTTTAAAAACCCACAGCTAACAGCATACTTCCCAAGAAAAGCAGAAAGTTAAGCATAAAAATAAACAACAAGACATAAATGTATACTCTTGCTACTTCTATTCATCATTGTACTAAAGGTTTTAGCCAGTGTATTTAGGAAAGAAAATTCAAAGTAATCCAGAATGCAAAAACTAAGGAAAGTTTTGTCATTATTTATGTTTGTAGAAAATCCAAAACATCAAAAATCAAACTAACAAAAAAATTATTAGAGCTAGTAAATTAATTCAGTTAGTCTTTAGGATACAAAATAAATATTTTAAAATTCAATTATGTTTCTATACTAGCAGTAAATAATCAGAAGATAAAACTAAGAGGACAATTACACTAGCAATAAATATAATAAAAGTGGAATAAATTTAAAGAAAGCATTATATTTAAAACTATAAGGTTTTGATGTAAAAAAAGTGATATAAATAGAAAGTCATCCAATAATCATGGATTCAAAGGAGAAATATTGTTAAATATTGGTGATTTATAAATCGATCTACAATTTTAGTACCATTACTATGGAAATCTCAGCTCCAATTTGAGAGATTAACAAGCTAATGTTAAAATTCATGACAATGTGAGGAACTCAAATAGCCAGACTAATCTTTAAAAAAGGACGAAATTGCAGGATTCACAATTCCTGATGTTAAAACTTACATAAAGCTAAATATCAAGAGAATTTAGTAGAAGAATAATGACAGAGATTAATCAAAGGAATATAATGAAAAGTCCAGAAATAAAATATCACGTTTATGTTTAACTAAAATACCAAGGCCTTTCAAAGAGGACATGAAGAGAAAAATCTCTTCAACAAATTTTGTTATGACAGCTGAATATTCACATTAAAACAACGAAGTTGTACTCTTTTGTTACCCCACTGACAAAAAGTAACTTCAAATATATCACATATATGAATGTAAGTTCTAGAACTAAATAACTCAAAAAAATGAAATAGAAAACTATGTAACAATGGACAGTCAAAGCCCAGTAGACACAACAGCAAAAGTGAAAGTGAAAATTAAAAAAAGTGAAAGTGAACAAAGAAAAAAGTAGATAAATTGGACTTCATCAAAATCAAAATATTTTCTGTGCCCAGGACATTATACCCCATTTTCTTTTATTATTTAGGACTTACACTTTGCTTGACACTGAAGAAGGTGAGAATACCTAGTCTTTAGAGACAGTGCAATAGTTAGTCATGGTTGAGCCATGGTGCCCAATTATATGCTCAAACATTATTCTGGATTTTTTTGTGGACTTTTTTTTTTTTTTTTTGTAATGAAATCAACATTTATTATGGTCTTTAAAATAGATAGTTTACTCTCCACCATGTGGATGGGCCTCATCCAATCAGTCAATGATCTCAATAGAACAAAGACCAATCTCCCCCAGCAAGAAGGAATTTTGTCAGAAGACAGTCTTTGGACTTGAATTGCACCACTGACTCTTCTCTGGGTCTCCAGCCCAATAGGGCATCCTCCATACAGATTTTGAAGTCTTCATAATCATGTAAGCCAAATCCCAAAATAAACTTCTTTCTGTATCTCTCTGTGATATTTTATATGTATTATATAACACAATCTTCTTGGTTCTGTTTCTCTGGAGAACTCTGACTAACAGAAACTTTGGTATTAGGGATAATTCTAGAAGAAGATAATCCTGGATGAGCTTTCTGAATTAGTTTTAGGGTTCCCTGAGTTGGATCTCTAATCAGATTAGACTTAAATTTATTAATGACTCTATTCCTAGTAGTAAAGAGAACATTTTTTCCTTTGAAATTTTGTTTTAATTTTCTTTTTTTACACCTTAAATAAATATTCTATATTTCAGCACAACATCTTCTTATCATAAAGCATCAAATTAACAAAAAAAGCATTTGATACACAATTGCAACAGTACAATCTACTATCTTTATGTTTCATACTTTTCAAAATACCATCATATTAAAGTCAATCAAATTTTATGGCTGAGAGTATAAAATTTGTGAGTTAAAAAAAGCAAATATTGCTCTAAAATGATTAATACTTTTAAAAGAGCAAATTCAGAAGTCTTATCAAGTTAACTTATCAGTAATGAGATGCATCATTGTCGTAAAGATGTGCATAGGCTGATATGACAACAGAGATATATAAAATATTGCCATTGTGTACATCTAATATTAGCAGCTATTATAAGATTGGCTGGTTGCTCCTAATAAAATTGGACAAAATGGGGGGAAACAATGTGTGTAAAGACTCAAATTCCAAACTGGAACACCACAAAGAATGATCTGTAAATTTTTATGTATGCCCTGAGAGAGACCCCTATCTAGTCTACTGTAGTTGTAAGGCTGAGATTGTTAAAATCAGACTCAGAATTACATTATACAAGTGGCTGAGTTACAACACAAAGGTAATTGCCAGCATCTCAAGGTGTCACTTGTTAAAGTGAGGGCATTGAGAGCAGGAATAAGATCCTGAAAGGTGGAATGAGGTTATGTGAGGAGACTCTGAATAGGGGGTAACATTAAGAGTCTAAATTCAGATGAGTATTCTTTGCCAATAGAAAAGTTTCCAACCTCTGTTTGCAAAGAATAACAATGCATCACCTAAGGAAATTTTAATCTCTTCTGAGAAACCTTATGCTCAGATCCATCCTCACCACCCCACTGTGTTACTACAGTTAAAACTAGACTCAAGTCCAAGCAGACCATAAAAGTGAAGTACAAAGTGTGACACAAGAAGAGGTGTGCTACATTCTAAAACAGTCACCTGATTTTTGTAATTTATATGAACAGAAATTTGGGGAATGAGCAGGAGTGAACACTAAGGGTGTGTGATCATGGTGGAGGGGCTAATGGTAAATAATCAATCTGCAATAAGGGAGACCTGGATTCAGTCCCTGTGTTGGGAAGATCCCATAGAGGAGAGCATAGCAACTCACTCGAGTATTCTTGCCTGGAAAATCCCATGGACAGAGGAGCTTGCTGGGCTACAGTCCGTGGGGTCACACAGAATAAGATGTGACTGAAGCAACTTAGCACACACACATTCAAGCAATCATGGTGGAAAAAAAACAT
This sequence comes from Oryx dammah, assembly GCF_014754425.2. NCBI lineage: Eukaryota > Metazoa > Chordata > Mammalia > Artiodactyla > Bovidae > Oryx > Oryx dammah. Next base: position 2,722,495 of record NW_024070202.1, on the reverse strand, counting down.
AAAGTTGGGTCAGGTCAAATTTATTGATGTATGGTCCACTAATCTGAGATTCTATGTCTAATTTTGCAGCCTAGGGAGTTTGAAAAAATTGTATTGTTGTCGGCTGAAATGTAGAATGAAAACTGGTCAGTAATTAACAATCAAAATGCCTAGCTGCCATAGTTTAGTATAGAGGAGTGATTTAGAAGCTTAGTAAGATGAGAAGGTTAAAGTAGATTTTCCATTGAGGAATTAATCACCTACCCTGAGAGGACACAGAGGACACACATTTCATTATACTGTGAGAGATAAATATTTGGGAGAGCCTCAATATCCTCAAAGAAGATATTCTCTTAAGCAAGAGGATATTCTTGGTTTATATTCTCTATAAACCAGAACTTAAGATTGGAATCTTCTGTTCCAAAGTTTTATAAAGAAAGCTGAATGCCAAAGGATTGATGCTTTTGAACTGTGGAGTTGGAGGCTCTTGAGAGTCACTTGGACTGCAAATAGATATAACCAGTCCATCCAAAAAGAGATCAGTCCTGAGTGTTCGTAGGAAGGACTGATGTTGAAGCTTAAATTCCAACACTTTGGCCACCTGATGTGAAAAGCTGACTCACTGGAAAAGACCCTGATGCTGGGAAAGACTGAAGGCAGAAGAAGAAGGGGACGACAGAGGATGAGATCGTTGGATGGCATCACTGACTCAATAGACATGAGTTTGGGTAAACTCCAGGAGATGGTGATGGACAGGGAGGCCTGGAGTGCTGCAGTCCATGGGGTCTCAAAAGTTGGATACAGTGGAGCAGCTCAATTGAACTGAAGATTCGAATCATTGTCACTGAAATAGGAAACTTTAATACAATGGACATAATTGGATCTCAGACTGCAGGGGTGAAGTGGTGGCATCAGATTGCCAAATGCAAGGTAAGCACAGTTATCATAAAGCTAAAGCAGCAGTTAGAATATCCTGGCTGGAGTAGACCTAAGCTATTGGCCACATGACATGGCATAATGCTGTTTCTAGAAGGGATAGATTTATAAAGGCTACAAAAGTCTTGCTTGGCCTATATGTGCAGAAATGCTTCAAGTCAAGTAAACAAAAATTATATTTAAAATTTAAAAAATAAAAGTCAGAGTCACTCAACCAATCTTCAGATTTGAGCAAGTTTACCTGGTGTCTTAGTAAAGAATCCACCTGTCAATACAGGAGACATGGGCCCAATTCCTGGGTTGGGGAGAGCCCCTGGAGATGAAAATGACAACCCACTCTGGTATTCTTGCCTGGTAAATCCAATGGACAAAGGGACTTTGTGGGACAAAGTCCATGGGGTCACAAAAGAGCATATAAGACTTAGTGACTAAATCACAACAACAGTTCAGTTCAGTTCACTTCAGTGGCTCAGTCATGTCTGACTCTTGCTGACCCCATGGACTGCAGAAAGCCAGGCTTCCCTGTCCATGACCAACTCCTGGAGTTGACTCAAACTCATATCCATTGAGTTGGTGTTTTGATCTAACCATCTCATCTTCTATCATCCCATTCTTCTCACAGCTTAAATCGTTCCTAGCACCACGGTGTTTTCAAATGAGTCAGCCCTTCACATCAGGTGGCCAAAGTATTGGAGTTTGAGCCTCAACATCAGTCTTTACAATGAATACTCAAGACTGATCTCCTTTAGAATGGACTGGTTGGATCTCCTTGCAGTCCAAGGGACTCTCAAGAGTCTTCTCCAACACCACAGTTCAAAAGCATCAATTCTTCAGCACTCAGCTTTCTTTAGAGTCCAACTCTCACATACATGCATGACTACTAGGAAAATCATAGCCTTGACATGAAGGACCTTTGTTGGCAAAATAATGTCTCTGCTTTCTAATATGCTGTCTTGGTTGGGCATAAATTTCCTCCCAAGGAGCAAGCACCTTTTAATTTCATGGCTGCAGTCACCATCTGCAGTGACTTCAGAGTGTAAGAAAATAAAGCCTGTCACTATTTCCAATGTTTCCCCATCTATTTGCCATGAAGTGATGGGACTGGATGCCATGATCTTAGTTTCCTGAATGTTGAACTTTAAGCCAACATTTTCTTTCTCGACTATCATTTATCAAGAGGCTCTTTAGCTCTTCTTCACTTTCTGATATAAGGGTGGTGCCATCTGCATATCTGAGAGTATTGATATTTCTCCCAGCAATCTTCATTCCAGCTATGATTCACCCAGCCCAGCATTTCTTATGATGTACTCTGCATATAAGTTAAATAAGCAGGGTGACAATATACAGCCTTGACGTACAGCTTTCCTTATTTGGAACCAGTCTATTGTTTCATGTCTAGTTCTAACTGTTGCTTCATGATGCACATGCAGATTTCTCAACTGGCAGGACAGGTGGTCTGGTATTCCCATCTCTTTCAGAATTTTCCACAGTTTATTGTGATCCACATAGTCAAAGACTTTGATATAGTCAATGAATCAGAAATAGATGTTTTTCTGGAACTCTCTTGCTTTTTTGATGATTCAGGGGATGTTGGCAATTTGATCTCTGGTTCCTCTGCCTTTTCTAAAACCAGTCTGAACATCTGGAAGTTCATGGTTCACGTATTGTTGAAGCCTGGTTTGGAGAATTCTCAGGATTACTTTAGTAGCATGGGAGGTGAGTGTAATTGTGTGATAATCTGAGCATTCTTTGGCATTGCCTTTCTTAGGAAATGGAATGAAAACTGACCTTTTCCAGTCCTGTGGCCACTGCTGAGTTTTCCAAATTTTATTGAGTACATCACTTTAACAGCATCATCTTTTAAGATATGAAGTAGCTCAACTGGAATTCCATCACCCTCACTAGCTTAAGAGGTAATGTTTCTTCCTAAGGCCCACTTGACTTCACATTCCAGGATGTCTGGCTCTAGTTGAATGATCATATCATCGTGATTATCTGGGTAATGTATATCTTTTCTGTTCAGTTTATCTGTGTATTCTTGCCACCTCTTCTTAATATCTTCTGCTTCAGTTAGGTCCATGCCATTTCTGTCCTTTATTGAGTCTATCTTTGCATGAAATGTTCCCTTGATATCTCAAATTTTCTTGACAAGATCTCTAGTCTTTCCCATTCTATTGTTTTCCTCTATTTATTTGCACTGATCACTGAGGAAGGCTTTCTTATCTCTCCTTGGTGTTCTTTGGAACTCAGCATTAAAATTGGTATATCTTTCCTTTTCTCCTTTGCTTTTTGCTTCTTTTCTTTTCACAGCTATTTCTAAAGCCTCTTCACACAGCCATTTTGCTTTTTGCCTTTCTTTTTTCTTGGGGATGGCTTTGATCCCTGTCTCCTGTACAATGTCACCAACCACTATCCATAATTCATCAGGCACTCTGTCTATCAGATCAAGTCCCTTATATGTGTTTCTCACTTCCACTGAATAATTGTAAGGGATTTGATTTAGGTCATACCTGAATGGTCTAGTGGTTTTCCCTACTTTTTCAATTTAGGTCTGAATTTGGCATTAAAGAATTCATATCTGAGCCACAGTCAGCTCCTGGTCTTGTTTTGCTGACTGTATAGAGCTTCTCCATCCGTGGCTGCAAAGATCAATCTGATTACAGTGTTGAACATCTGATGATGTCCATGTGTAGAGTCTTCTCTTGTGTTGTTGGAAGAGGGTATTTTCTGTGACTGGTGTGTTCTCTGGGCAAAACCCTATTAGCTTTTGCCCTGCTTCATTCTGTACTCGAAGGCCAAATATGCCTGTTACTCCAGGTGTTTCTTGACTTCGTACTTTTTCATTCCAGTCCCCTATAATGAAAAGGACATTTTTGGATGCTAGGTCTAGACCGTCTTGTATGTCTTCATAGAACCATTCAACTTCAGCTTCTTCAGCATTACAGGTTAGAGTGTAGATTTGGATTAACGTGATATTGAATGGATTTGTTTGGAAAGGAATAGAGACATTCTGTCATTTTTGAGATTGCATTCAAGTACTGCATTTCAGACTCTTTCATTTACTATGATGGCTACTCCATTTCTTCTAAGGGGTTCTTGCCCAAAATAGTAATGGTCATCTGAATTAAATTCACCCATTCCAGTCCATTTTAATTCTCTGATTGCTAAAATTTTGTCGTTCATTCTTGCCCTGTTTGACCACTTCCAATGTGCCTTGATTCATGGTTCCTATGCAATATTGCTCTTTACAGCATCAGACCTTCCTTCCATCACCAGTCACATCCACAACTGGGTGTTATTTTTTCTTTGGCTCTGTCTCTTCATTCTTTCTAGAGTTATTTCTCCACTGATCTCTGGTAGCATATTGGGCACCTACTAACCTGGGGAATTCATCTTTCAATGTCCTATCTTTTTGCCTTTTCATGCTATTCATGGGATTCTCAAGGCAAGAATACTGAAGTGGTTTGACATTCCCTTCTCCAGTGGACCACACTTTGTCAGAACTCTCCACCATGTCTTGGGTGGCCCTACATGGAATGGCTCATAGTTTCATTGAGTTAGACAAGGCTGTGGCCCATGTGCTTAGATTGTTTAGTTTTCTGTTATTGTGGGTTTTCAGTCTGTCTGCCCTCTGATGGAGAAGGATAAGAGGCTTATAGAAACTTTTTGATGAGAGAGACTGACTGAGGAGGAAAAGGGGTCTTGTTCTGATGGTCAGGGCCATGCTCAGTAAATCTTTTATCCAATTTTCTGTAGATGAGTGGAACTGCGTTCCCCCCCTTCTGTCTACCCGGAGCCAAACTATGGTATAGGTAATGCAGTTAATGGTGACTGCCTTCAAAAGATCCCATGCATGTATTGTAAAACTCAGTCCCCCAGTCCCACAGCAGGCCACCACCGACCCAGACTCCCGGACACCCAGAGGCAAGTCTTTAGTCTCCCATGGGGCACTCGTCCCTTCTCCTGGATCCTTGCACACAAGCTTCCATTTGTGCCGTCCAAGAGTCTATTTCTCAGTCCCGTGTAAGTTCCGGCAGCTCTATGGTGGGGTTAATGATGACCTCATGCAAGAGGGCTTATGCCATACCCAAGTCTGCTGCACCCAGAGCCCCTGTCCCCACATCAGTCCACCGCTGACCCATACCTCCACAGGAAATGCTCAAACACAGTTCTGTCTGCAAGGTTTGCCTAAGCTCTCCCAGCATCCCCAGTGGGAATGGGTTCTGATTCCAAATGCGAATTCACCCCTTCTACCATCTTGCTGGGGCTTCTCCCCCGCCCTTGGATGAGGGACATCTCCTCATAGCCACTCCAGTACCTACAGGCTCACTGGGGTTTCTCTGACGTTGGATGTGTGGTATCTCCTCACCCTCGTCCAGCGAAGTGCAGCCGCCGCTCCTGACCTTGGACATAGGGTATTTTCTCTTGGCTGCTCGCTGATCCAATGCCACTGCTAACAACAGCACTACTCAAATCAAGAGGAGGTCAGGTGCCCTTGAGGACAGACCTCAGTACAGTGCAAAAATTTTATATGGTTAATTTTTCCCTCCATCTTCCTCAACAATAGCTAGAGCTTCTAATCTCATAACTGTAGACTGACATGCAGGGAGAGGGCTTACCCAAGAGTGTTTCTGAACTAACTAATTGAGGAACCCCAAATCACTGTGATGCACCAGTCAGAATAGGAACTTATTGAGTACAGGTAATCAATGGAATTTAGCTAAGGTCTGTCTCACATGGACCTCAAATCCATTCTGTGGTGATTTTATCAGTTCCAGAATGCATAATTGGAACAGATATAGCCTGCACCTTCAAATTCTCATATTGCTTCCCTCATCTGTAGAGATAGAGAAAGTAGAAATGACCTTATGAAAGACATTGGAAATGCTCCTACTTAGAAAAATAATAAACCTAAAGCCATACCATATTCAGGGAGGGATTTCAGAGATGTGTGTCACCAGGGACTTGCAAGATGTAGATGTGGAGAGTCCCAGAACATTCCTATTCCACTGGGCTATTTAGTCTACACAGAAGACAAAGGGATATTGGGGAAGGACAGTAGACACTGTAAGCTTTTCCAGGTGTTGACTCAAATTGTAGCTGTTGTATCATATCTGATTTTCTTTCTGGAGCATATTAGCACATTCCCTGGTACCTACTACACAGCTATTAATGTAGTATTTTTTTTTCCCTTTATCCCTCTTAATGAATTCCATCAGAGACAGTTTGTTTTCATCTGCCAAGGACAACAATGCCCCTCTCTATCTCACACCAAAGCTATGTCAACTCTCTAGCTCTGTGATATAATTCCATTTGCAGAGACATTGATCACCTTCACTTTGCACAAGATATCACACTGGTTTATTACAGTGACAAGGGTATGATGATTGGACCTATTGAGCAATAAGTAGCCACAACTTTAAATTTTTTGGTAAGACATGAACAAGAGTCAGGTCCTTCTACCTCAGTAGAATTTCTAAGTATGGGGCATGCTGAGATATCCCATCTAAAGTAAGAATAAATTGGTGTATCTGGTCCTTTCTATAACCTAAAAGAAGAACAATGTCTAGGGGTACCCTCAGATTTTAAAGGCAATATATTCCTCATTTGGGTGTACTTAGATCTCTAGCCCATTAGCAAAATGACCCTGAATCTACTAGTTTTGAATGGGACATGGAATAAGAGAAGGCTCTGAAACAGGTCTAGGTTGCCACATAAGCTGCTCTATCTCTTGGGAACTATGAATTAGCAATTACAAAATTGGGGTTTGAGGTAGTGTTGGCACATAGGAATGCTGTTCAGAGACTTTGAGAGATTCCTATAAGTGAATCATAGAACAGGTCTTCAAAATTTTAGTGCAGAGATCAACACTAAATCTCCATATGGCACTGTTCCTCAGGCTACTCAACAAGAAACCTAATGATAAGTTGATTAAATTCGATTAATTTCATTAATGGGGCAGTGATAGCAGTTTATTCTTACTTCTATAGACACTCTCTGGATACAGATTTGTTTTTACTGTATGCAATACTTCTGCTAAAGCTATCATCCATGGACTTGCAAAATACCTTAGCCTTTGTCATAGTATTTCACCCAGCCCTGTTTCTAACCAAGAGACTCACTTTATAAGAGAAAGGCAGCAATGGACCCATGCTCATGGAATTCACTGAACATTCCATAGTCCTCACTATCTTGAAGAAACTGGCTTGGCAGGGATTTGGGGTGGGTGGCCTTTTTTTTTTTTTTAATTTATTTTTACTTTATTTTAATTTCTAATACTGTATTGGTTTTGCCATACATTGACATGAATCTGCCACGGATGTACATGAGTTCCCAATCATGAACACCTCTCCCACCCCATATCATCTCTCTGGATCATCCCCATGCACCAGCCCTAAGCATCCTGTATCTTGTATTGAACATAGACTGGCGATTCATTTCTTACATGATAGTATACATGTTTCAATGCCATTCTCCCAAATCATCCCACCCTCTTCCTCTCCCTCAGAGTCCAAAAGTCCGTTCTACACATCTGTGTCTCTTTTGCTGTCTCATATAGAGGGTCGTAATTACCATCTTTCTAAATTCCATATATATGTGTTAGTATACTGTATCGGTGTTTTTCTTTCTGGCTTACTTCACTCTGTATAATAGGCTCCAGTTTCACCTACCTCATTAGAACTGATTCAAATGTATTCTTCTTAATGGCTGAGTAATACTCCATTGTGTATATGTACCATAGCTTTCTTATCCATTCATCTGCTGATGGACATCTAGGTTGTTTCCATGTCTTGGCTATTATAAACAGTGTTGCAACGAACATTGGGGCACATGTGTCTCTTTCAATTCTGGTTTCCTCGGTGTGATTGCCCAGCAGTGGGATTGCTGGGTCATAAAGCAGTTCTATTTATAATTTTTTAAGGAATCTCCACATTGTTCTCCATAGTGGCTGTACTAGTTTTCATTCCCACCAACAGTGTAGGAGGGTTCCCTTTTCTCCACATCGTCTCCAGCATTTATTGCTTGTAGACATTTGGATTGCAGCCATTCTGACTGGTGTGAAGTGGTACCTCATTGTGGTCTTGATTTGCATTTCTCTAATAATGAGTGATGTTGAGCATCTTTTCATGTGTTTCTTAGCCATCCGTATGTCTTCTTCGGAGAAATGTCTATTTAGTTCTTTGGCCCATTTTTTTATTGGTTCGTTTATTTTTCTGGAATTGAGCTGCATAAGTTGCTTGTATATTTTTGAGATTAGTTGTTTGTCGGTTGCTTCATTTGCTATTATTTTCTCCCATTCTGAAGGCTGTCTTTTCACCTTGCTTATAATTTCCTTTGTTGTGCAGAATTTTTTAATTTTAATTAGATCCCATTTGCTTATTGTTGCTTTTATTTCCTATATTCTGGGAGGTGGATCATAGAGGATCCTGCTGTGATTTATGTCGGAGAGTGTTTGGCTATGTGCTCATCTAGGAGTTTTATGGTTTCTGGCCTTACGTTTAGATCTTTAATCCATTTTAAGTTTATTTTTGTGAATGGTGTTAGAAAGTGATCTCGTTTCATTCTTTGACAAGTGGTTGACCAGTTTTCCCAGCACCACTTGTTAAAGAGATTGTCTTTACTCCATTGTATATTCTTGCCTCCTTTGTCAAAGATAAGTTGTCTATATGTGTGTGGATTTATCTCTGGGCTTTCTATTTTGTTCCACTGATCTATATTTCTGTCTTTGTGCCAGTACCATACTGTCTTGATGACTGTGGCTTTGTAGTAGACCCTGAAGTCAGGCAAGTTGATTCCTCCAGTTCCATTCTTCTTTCTCAAGCTTGCTTTGGCTATTCGAGGTTTTTTGTATTTCCATACAAATCTTGAAATTATTTGTTCTAGGTCTGTGAAAAATACCGCTGGTAACTTGATTGGGATTGCATTGAATCTGTAGATTGCTTTGGGTAGTATATTCATTTTAACTATATTGATTCTTCTGATGCATGAACATGCTATATTTTTCCATCTATTAAGTGTCCTCTTTGATTTCTTTCATCAGTGTTTTATAGTTTTCTATATATAGGTCTTTAGTTTCTTTGAAACTCAGCTACAGAGTAGATATGTGGTAATGCCTTGTACGGCTGATGCAAGGTTCTTCAGGAGACTCGATATGCTCTGCATGAGCATACAATATGCATGCTGCTCTTTCCAAAGCCAAGATTCACAGATTATGGATTCAGAGATGGGAATGGGAGTGATATCACTCATTATTACACCTAGTGGCCTTCTAGTAATATTTCTATTCCTAGTTTTCCTGACTTTATGCTCTACTGTCCTAGAAGTCTTAGTTCCAGAGACAGTAATGTTTCCATTAGAAGATACAAAAATAATTTTATTGAACTGCAACTTTATGATTACCACTCAACCACCTTGGACTCCTCATGTCTTTAAATCAATTGGAAAAGTACTGTGCTGGCCAGGTGCCTGATCTTGACTGCCAAAGAGAAGTTGGACTGCTATTTCACAATGGAAGTAAGGAAGAGTAGGTCCAGAATATAGGAGATTCCTTGGGGTATATTTTAGTATTATCATACCCTGCGATTAGAGTCAAAGGGAAATTTCGGTGACCCAGTACAGATAAGACTACTAATGACCCACACACTTCAGGACTAAAGTTTTGGGTCACTCTCCAGAAAGAGAGAAAGCTGTGGTGGCTGCTGAAAGCAAAGGGAATGTGGAAAGAGTAGTTGAAGAAGGTGGTCATAAATACCAGCTATGACAATGTGACCATCAGTAAAGACTGAAATTTTAATGAGTTTTAAAAATTTTGTTATGAATATATGTCTTTGTGTTTATTATGTAAATATATTTATTTTCTTATTTTTTATTCTAATATCATGTTACATAAGATATATTGACATTATGTCATAGTACTTAAGTATTGTTAAGCATGGTTTAAAAAGAGGTGTATTGATGCCAAGTTGAAAATGGGTATATTTTATGTGTCAACTTTGTTAGACTATGGAGAACAGATATTTGGCTAAATTTTATTCTGTATATTCTTATGAAGATTTTTAAAGTGAAATTAAGATTTAAAAGATGAACTTCAGATAGCATAATGTGGGGTGAGGTCTGATCTCATCAGTTGAAAGTCTTAATAGGGCAAAGACTGAATTCCCCCAAACAAAAATGAATATTGTTAGCAGAAATTCTTTGGAACTGAATTGCATCATTGATTATTTCCTGAGTCTCTATACCAATGGTCTATCTTGCAGAATTTGAACATGGTAGCTTCCATAATTTTCATTTCTTTTTAAATAAATGTCTCTTCCCCCCCCTCACGTGTGTGTGAGTGTATGTATTCAACAAATTAGAAAATTGAATTTATAATGCATTAAAAAATTGCATACCATGACATATATACCATAGTCTGGTTCATTGTTCTAAGACTAATGAATGTATTTCACCACAAAACAAGCTAAAGAAAAAAAAAGTTGTATGATCATATCAAAACAGATTTGGCAATACCAAATATCCATTCATGATTAAAAACTCTCAGCAAGGTAAGAATAGAACTTAAAATGTTTCAAGTTGATAAAAATACATCTAAAAAAAAAATCCTACACCTAACATCATACCTAATAGTGAGAAATTATATGCTTTGCTGCTATGATCAAATACAAGTCAAAAATACACATACAAACATATATATTTATTATTGTACTAGAAATTCTAACTAATGCAATAAAACCAAAAAAATAAACAAAACTTGAATTAGGAAAAAAAAAGAAAAACCTCATAAGCTACTTTAACTAAAGTTGGACGGTTCAAGGTTCAAACACAAAACCCTTTACCTTCTTACACAGCAGCACTTAAAAGTCAAAATTTAAAATTATGAACACATCACAAAATTAAAATGCCTGCATATAAACCTAGAACATGCATACGTATATATAAGGAATATACAAAAACTCTGATGAGTGAATAAAAGACCCAACTAAATGAAGAAGTATTTCATGTATGTAGATAATTCAAGATCAAAAAAAGTTAGTTGTTTCCATGATGCTTTATGGATTAATTTCAATTCCAATCCAAATTCCAGTATGTTCTTGTATTGATTCACTGATTCTAATGAGTATATGATAAGCAAAAGATCCAGAATATTTATCACAATATTAAAAGAAAAGAAAAAAGTCAGAAGACTGACACTACACAACATTAACAGTTATTACAATGTTACTTTCATTAAGACAGCCTGGTATCAGTAGAAGAGTAGACAAGTAGATCAATGGTAAAGAACAGACAGCCTAACAACTACAGACATAAATACATTCAACAGATCTTTGACAAAGGAACCAAGGCAATTGAAAGGAAAAGAATATTTTTTTCAACAAAGAATTCTGTAAAAATTGAACATCCACATACAAACATGTAAATCTAGATTCACACTTTACATCTTTTAGAAAAATTAATTCAACATGAATCATAGGGTTACATATTAAACAGAAAGACTGTGAAACTCCTAGAAGGCAAAATGTAGGTCATTTGGTCATGGGCAGTAACTTGTTGGATACTATGTTAAGTGAATGATGAATTTAAAAAAATTGATTATTTTTATCATTATCAATATTAAAATTAAAAATTCTTACTTGGCAAAGACATTGTAAAAGATTGAAAAAAATCTTGATTAGATTGAAAATATTTGTAGACATATTAAAAAACTACATCTAAAATATAAAATGAACTTGAAAAATTCAGCAAAAATAAGCAACCAGATCAAATAATGGGCCAAATATCTGAACAGATATTTCACCTAAAATATATATACAGATTCCAAATAAGTATATAAAAATACTGTTAACACAATATGTCATTATAGAACTTCAAATTAAATAACAATAAGGCAGCACTGTACAAAAATTATTAGAATAGAAAAACCAGGAAAATATTTCAGCAAATTTGGTTTTGGATATGAGGCAGAATGACCTCTCATTCATTGCTGATGGAGTTGCAAAACAGTACAGATATTTTAGAGGACTAACAGATTACTAAAAACTTAAACATACTCTCATCATTTTTGTTATTCCGTCACTGTCACGTCCGACTCTGTTTGACCCCAAGGACTGCACCAGGCCAAGCTTTCCTGTCCTTCACCATCTCTTGTAGTTTGCTCAAACTCATGTCCTTTGAGTTGATGATGCCATCGAACCACCTCAACTCCTATTGCCTCTTCTCCTCATGCCTTCAATCTTTTCCAGAATCAGAGACTTTTCCAACAAGTCTGCTCTTTGCATGATGTGGCCAAGTTATTGGAGTTTCAGCATCAGTCTTTCCAATGAATATTCAGAGTTGATTTCCTTTAGAATTGATTAATCTTATCCCCTTGCAGTCCAAGAGATTCTCAAGAGCCTTTTCCAGCAGCACAGTTTGAAAGCATCAATTCATCAGTGCTCAGTTTATTTATGGCTCAATTCTCACATCTGTACATGACTACTGAAAAAAGAATGTAGCTTTGACTATAAGGACATTTGTGGGCACAGTGATGTCTCTGGTTTTTAATATACTGTCTAGATTCATCATAGCTTTTCTTCCAAGGAGTAAGAATCTTTTAATTCCATGGCTGCAATCACCATCTACAGTGACTTTAGAGACCAAGAAAATTAAATCTGTCAGTTTCTACTTTTTGTCTTTCTATTTGCCATGAAACAGTGAGACCAGATACCATGATCTTCATTTTTTGAATGTTGTTTTAAACCAGTTTTTTTTTCATCCTTCTCCTTCATCTTCATTAAAAGGCTCTTTAGTTCCTCTTGGTTTTCTGTGATTAGGGTGGTATCATCTGAATATATGAGACTGTTGATATTTCTCCTGATAATCTTGATTCTGGGCTGTGCTTTATCCAGCCTGGCATTTTGCATGATGTTCTCTGCATACTTTGCATATGTACTCTGACACACTTTTCCCTGAGTTGGGAAGATCCCTTGGAGAAAGGAATGGCAAACCCCTCCAATATTTCTTGCCTTGGAGAATCCCATAGATAGAGGAAGCTATAGTCCATGGGGTTGCAAGAGTCATACATGACTGAGCGACTAAACCTAACCCTAACCTAACTCTGCATATAAGTTAAATAAACTAGATGACAATATACAATCTTGACATACTCCTTTCCCATTTCTGAACCAGTCTGTTGTTACATCTCTGATTCTCTTGCTTCTTGACCTATGTACAGGTTTCTCAGTAGACAGCTAAGGTGATCTGGCATTCCCATCTCTTTAAGAATTTTCCACAGTTCGTTGTGATCCACATAGTCAAAGGGTTTACCATACTCAATGAAGCAGAAATAGATATTCTGCTGGAATTTCCTTGTTTTTTTTTTTTCCCTATGATCCAACAACGGATGTTGACAATTTGATCTCTAGTTTCCTTGCCTTTTTTAAGTCTAGCTTGTACATCTGAAAGTTCTTGGTTCATATACTATTTAAGCCAAGCTTGAGGATTTTGAGCATTATTTGCTAGAATGTGAAATGAGTACAATTTTATGGTGCTTTCAACATTATTTGGCATTGCCCTTCTTTGAGATTGTAATGATAACTGACCTTTTCCAGTCCTGTGGTCGCTGCCAAGGTTTCTAAATTTGCTGGCATATTGAGTGTAGCACATTAGAAGCATCATCTTTTAGGATCTGAAATAGCTCAACTGAAATTTCACCACCTCCACTAGCTTTATTTGTAGTAACGCTTCCAAAGGGTCCCTTGATTTCACATCCTAGGATGTCTGGCTCTAGGTGAGTGACCACACACCATCGTGGTTATCCGGATCATTAAGGTCTTTTTTTGTACAGTTTTGTATATTTCTGCTACCACTTCTTCTTCTTTTTTTTTTTCCAGATATATATATTATTGAAGTATAGTTGGCTTACAACATTTCAAGTGCATGGCAAAGTGATTCAGTTATGCAAATACACTTATATTATTTTTGAAATTATTTTTCATCATAGGTTATTACAAGATATTGACTATAGTTCCCTATGCTATACAGTATATCTTTGTTGCATGTTGCATTTATATTTTTTAAATTAGAAATCTAGAAATATATTCATACTAAGTTAAACAAGTGGAATCAGAATATCATAATTAGTAAGGCAAAAATTTATGTTTTCTAACATATATATTATACATTTATATATTTATATGTATGCAAAAGCTTTTCTAATTCACTTGATAAAGGCTTGCAAAAACATAAAAAAGAAAAAAAAGAGAAAAGATGGAGAAATTGGAGAACATAAACTAAATGAAATGGAAGCAATGAATATGAAGTAGAAAAAGTGAAACAAATTAGATAAAATTAAAAGACCATCATATAAGAGGTGGTCCTGGAGATGGCAGAGGAATAGGATGGGGAGACCACTTTCTCCCCTACAAATTCATCAAAAGAACATTTCAACGCTGAGTAAATTCCACAGAACAACTTCTGAATGCGGGCAGAGGACATAAGGCACCCAGAAAAGTAGCTCATTGTCTTCAAAAAGAGGTAGAGAAAAATATAAAAGACAAAAGAAGAGACAAAAAAGGTAGGGAGGGAGCTCTGTCCCAGGAAGGGAGTTTTAAAAAGAGAAAAGTTTCCAAACACCAGGAAACACTCTCACTGCTGAGTCTGTGGCGAGCCTTGGAAGCACAGAGGGCAACATAACAGGGAGGAAAAATACATAAATAATTAAAACACAGATTACGAGCCCAACGGTAACTCCCCCAGCAGAGAAGCAGTGCAGACGTCTGCATCCACCACTAGCAAGCAGGGGCTGGGCAGGGAGGCGCGGGCTGCATTGCTTTATAAGGATCCGGCCTGAATGTCCTGAGGGTAACCAGGGCGAACTAACTTGGGCTAGCGAACCAGACTGTGGGATAGCTATGATGTGAAAAGCTCTAACATAAGGCACTGCCAGGACCGTGCACAGAACAAAGGACGGAACATAATTAGCCGACTGCAGACCATCCCCCTCCGGTGACAGGCAGCCAGAGCTGGAAGGGCCAGAAGGGGGCAATCACAGCCCCAGAGAGACATTAACTACCAAACTGCAAACAGGCTTCTTTGCTAACTAAGACTTCTTAGGGTTCTGGACAGTCATCATCTGCCTGAGAAGGTGTGCCAGTTGTACACACAGAAAACTGAGCAGCAGGGACAGAGAGGTGATAAGTCACAGTGACCGTGCTCGCCAAACACCTGATCTACTCGGAATTGGGAAGGGCACAAAAGGCAGGCCCAACCGAGTCTGTGCCTCTGAGGACTACCTGAGTGCCAGAGCCTCAGCGGCTTAGACCTGGGAGGTACATGCAGCCCAGGGTTGGCCTCAGACCATTTCCAGTGGAGCAACCTAGGCCTGAGCTGTGTGCACCATGAGTGGGGGCAGGCCCAGTGTGGCTGAGACAGTGCGAACACATGCCAGTGTTATTTGTTTGCAGCGTCCCTCCTTCCCCACAGTGCAACTGAACAAGTGAGCCTAAAAAAGTTTCCACCACCACCCCTCTTGTGTCAGGGTGGAAATCAGACACTGAAGAGAGCAGCAAACAGAAGAATCTGAAACAAAGGGAACCGCCTTGGAAGTGACAATGACAAGTTACTGGCTTGACCACTCTCTCCTCCTTTGGGCTCTCCTTTTTCTCCACCAGGTTGCCTCTGTCTCCTCCCTCCCACTTCTCTTCTCTACCCAACTCTGTGAATCTCTGTGTGTTCCAGATGGTGGAAAACACTTAGGGAACTGATTACTGGTCGGATCTCTCTCTCTCCTTTTCATTCCTTTCTTTTACCCTCCTGGCCACCTATGTCTCCTCGCTCCTTCTCCTCTTCTCTGTATAATTCTGTGAACATCTCTGAGTGGTCCAGACTGTGGAGCACACATAAGGAAGTGATTACTGGCTAGCTTGCTCTCTCCTCTTTTGATTACACCTCATCTCATTTGGGTCACCTCTAACTCACCCTTCCCTCTTCTCTTCTCCATGTAACTCTGTGAACCTCTCCAGGTGTCCCTCAATATGGAGAAACTTCTCATCTTTAACCTAGATGTTTTATCAATGGTGCGGTATAGAAGAAGAAGTCTTGAGACTATTGTAAAAATAAAACTGAAAACCAGAAGCAGGAGGCTTAAGTCGAAATCCTGATAACACCAGAGAACTCCTAAATCCAGGAACATGAATCAATAGCTGCTCAACAAACACATCCATACCTACACTGAAACCAAGTACCACTCAACAGCCAACAAGTCCCAGAGCAGGACATACCACACAAATTCTCCAGCAATACAGGAACACAGCCCTAAGCTTCAATATGCAGGCTGCCCCAAACCATTGACATCTCATAACTCATTACGGGACACTTCATTGCACTCCAGAGAGAAGAATTCCAGCTCCACCCAACAGAACACTGACACAAGCTTCCTTAACCAAGAAACCTTGACAAGCCACTGATACAACCTCACCCACAGTGAGGAAACTCCACAATAAAGAGAACTCCACAAACTGTCAAAATACAGAAAGGCCACCCAAAAGGCAGCAATATAAACAAGATGAAGAGAGAGAGAGGAATACCTAGCAGGTAAAGGAACAGGATAAATACCCACCAAACCAAACAAAAGAGGAAGAGATAGGGAATCTCACCTGATAAAGATTTCTGAATAATGATAGTGAAAATGATACAAAATCTTGAAATAAAAATAGAATCACAGATAAATAGCCTGGAGACAAGGACTGAGAAGACGCAAGAAAGGTTTAACAAGGACCTAGAAGAAATTAAAAAAAAAGAGTCAATATATAATGAATAATGCAATAAATGACATAAAAAACACTCTGGAGGCAACAAATAGTAGAATAAAGGAGGCAGAAGATAGGATTAGTGAAGTAGAATATAGAATGGTAGAAATAAATGAATCAGAGAGGGAAAAAAGAAAAACAAATTAAAAGAAATGAGGACAATCTCAGAGACCTCCAGGACAATATGAAACGCTCCAACATTTGAATTATGAGTCCCAGAAGAAGAAGACAAAAAGAAAGACCATGAGAAAATACTTGAGGAGATAATAGTTGAAAACTTCCCTGAAATGGGGAAGGAAATAATCACCCAAGTCCAAGAAACCCAGAGAGTCCCAAACAGGATAAACCCAAGGCAAAACACCCCAAGCCACATATTAATCAAATTAACAAATATCAAATACAAAGAACAAATATTAAAAGCAGCAAGGGAAACACAACAAATAACACACAAAGGGATTCCAATAAGGATAACAGCTGAGCTTTCAATAGAAACTCTTCAGGCCAGGAAGGAATGGCAAGACATACTTAAGGTGATGAAAGAAAATAACCTACAGCCCAGATTACTGTACCCAGGAAGGATCTCATTCAGATATGAAGGAGAAATCAAAACCTTTACAGACAAGCAAAAGCTGAGAGAATTCAGCACCACCAAACCAGCTCTCCAACAAATACTAAAGGATATTCTCTAGACAGGAAACACAAAAAGAGTGTATAAACCCGAACCCCAAACAAAAAAGTAAGTGGAAATGGGCTCATACTTAACAATAATTACCTTAAATGTAAATGGATTGAATGCCCCAACCAAAAGACAAAGACTGGCTGAATGGACACAAAAACAAGACCCCTATATATTTTGTCTACAAGAGACCCACCTCAAAACAAGGGACACATACAGACTGAAAGTGAATGGCTGGAAAAAATATTCCATGCAAATAGAGACCAAAAGAAAGCAGAAATAGCAATATTCATATCAGATAAAATAGACTTCAAAACAAATGCTGTGAAAAGAGACAAAGAAGGACACTGCACCATGATTAAAGGATCAATCCAAGAAGAAGATATAAGAATTATAAATATATATCACCCAACATAGGAGCACCACAATATGTAAGACAAATGCTAACAAGTATGAAAGGGGAAATTAACAATAATCCAATAATAGTGGGAGACTTTAATACCCCACTCACACCTATGGACAGATCAACTAAACAGAAAATTAACAAAGAAACACAAAGTTTAAATGATATAATAGACCAGTTAGACATAATTGATATCTATAGGACATTTCACCCCAATATAATGAATTTCACCTTTTTCTCAAGTGCTCACGGAAGCTTCTCCAGGATAGATCACATCTTGAGCCAAAAATCTAGCCTTGGTAAATTCAAAAAAATTGATCATTCCAAACATCTTTTCTGACCATAATGCAGTAAGATTAGATCTCAATTACAGAAGAAAAACTATTAAAAATTCCAACAGATGGAAGCTGAACAACACACTTCTGAATAACCAGCAAATCACAGCAGAAATTAAAAAAGAAATCAAAATATGCACAAAAAAGAATGAAAATGAAAACACAACAACCCAAAACCTGTGGGACGCTATAGGGAAGCAGTGCTAAGGGCAAAGTTCATAGCTATGCAGGCATACCTCAAGAAACAAGAAAAAAAGTCAAATAAATAACCTAACTCTAAACCTAAAGCAAGTAGAAAAGGAAGAAATGAAGAACACCAGGGTTAGTAGAAGGAAAGAAATCTTAAAAATTAGAGCAGAAATAAATGCAAAAGAAACAAAAGAGGCCATAGCAAAAAATCAACAAAGCCAAAAGATGGTTCTTTGAAAGGATAAATAAAATTGACAAACCATTAGCCAGACTCATCAAGAAACAAGGGGAGAAAAATCAAATCAATAAAATTTGAAATGAAAATCGCAAGATCACAACAGACAACACAGAAATACAAAGGATCATAAGAGACTACTATCAGCAATTATATGCCAATAAAATGGACAACGTGGAGGAAATGGACAAATTCTTAGAAAAATACAACTTTCCAAAACTGAACAAGGAAGAAGTACAAAATCTTAACAGACCCATCACAAGCACGGGAATTGAAACTGTAATCAGAAATCTTCCAGCAAACAAAAGCCCAGGTCCAGACCACTTCACAGCTGAATTCTACCAAAAATTTAGAGAAGAGCTAACACCTATTCTGCTTAAACTCTTCAGGAAAATTGCAGAGGAAGGTAAGCTTCCAAACTCATTCTATGAGGCCACCATCACCTTAATACCAAAACATGACAAAGATGCCACAAAAAAAGAAAACTACAGGCCAATATCACTGATGAACATAGATGCAAAAATCCTTAACAAAATTCTAGCAATCAGAAACCAACAACACATTAAAAAGATCATACACCATGACCAAGTGGGCTTTATCCCAGGGATGCAAGGATTCTTCAATGTCCGCAAATCAATCAATGTACTTCACCACATTAACAAATTGAAAAATAAAATCCATATGATTATCTCAATAGATGCAGAGAAAGCCTCTGACAAAATTCAACATCCATTTATGATAAAAACTCTCCAGAAAGCAGGAATAGAAGGAACATACCTCAACATAATAAAAGCTATCTATGACAAACCCACAGCAAACATTATCCTCAATGGTAAAAAACTAACAGCATTCCCCCTAAAGTCAGGAACAAGACAAGGGTGTCCACTTTCACAGCTACTATTCCACATAGTTCTGGAAGTTTTGGCCACAGCAATCAGAGCAGAAAAAGAAATAAAAGGATTCCAAAGAGGAAAAGAAAAGGTAAAACTCACTGCTTGCAGATGACATGATCCTCTACATAGAAAACCCTAAAGACTCGACCAGAAAACTACTAGAGCTAATTAATGAATATAGTAAAGTTGCAGAATATAAAATCAACACACAGAAATCCCTTGCATTCCTATACACTAATAATGAGAAAGTAGAAAAATAAATTAAGGAAACAATTCCATTCACCATTGCAACGAAAAGAATAAAATACTTAGGAATATATCTACCTAAAGAAACTAAAGACCTACATATAGAAAACTATAAAACAATGGTGAAAAAAATCAAAGAGGACACTAATAGATGGAGAAATATACCATGTTCATGGATTGGAAGAATCAATATAGTGAAAATGAGTATACTACCCAAAGCAATCTATAGATTCAGTGCAATCCCTATCAAGTTACCAGCAGTATTTTTCACAGAGCTAGAACAAATAATTTCACAATTTGTATGGAAATACAAAAAAAACCTTGAATAGCCAAAGCAATATTCAGAAAGAAGAATGGAACTGGAGGAATCAACTTGTCTGACTTCAGGCTCTACTACAAAGCCACAGTCATCAAGACAGTATGGTACTGGCACAAAGATAGAAATATAGATCAATGGAACAAAACAGAAAGCCCAGAGATAAATCCACAAACCTATGGATGGCTTATTTTTGACAAAGGAGGCAAGAATATGCAATGGATTAAAGAAAATCTCTTTAACAAGTGGTGCTGGGAAAACTGGTCAACCACTTGTAAAAGAATGAAACTAGAACACTTTCTAACACTATTCACAAAAATAAACTCAAAATGGATTAATGATCTAAACATAAGGCCAGAAACTATAAAACTCCTAGAGGAGAACTTAGGCAAAACATTCTCCGACATAAATCACAGCAGGATCCTCTATGACCCACCTCCCAGAATACAGGAAATAAAAGCAACAATAAACAAATGGGATCTAATTAAAATTAAAAGCTGCTGCACAACAAAGGAAATTATAAGCAAGGTGAAAAGACAGCCTTCAGAATGGGAGAAAATAATAGCAAATGAAGCAACTGACAAACAACTAATCTCAAAAATATACAAGCAACTTATGCAGCTCAATTCAGAAAAATAAACGACCCAATCAAAAAATGGGCCAAAGAACTAAATAGACATTTCTCCAAAGAAGACATACAGATGGCTAACAAACACATGAAAAGATACTCAACATCACTCATTATCAGAGAAATGCAAATCAAAACCACAATGAGCTACCATTTCACACCAGTCAGAATGTCTGAGATCCAAAAGTGTACAAGGAATAAATGCTGGAGAGGGTGTGGAGAAAAGGGAACCCTCTTACACTGTTGGTGGGAATGCAAACTAGTACAGCCATTATGGAGAACAATGTGGAGATTCCTTAAAGAATTACAAATAGAACTGCCTTATGAAGCAGCAATCCCACCACTGGGCATACACACCGAGGAAACCAGAATTGAAAGAGACACATGTACTCCAATGTTCATCGCAGCACTGTTTATAATAGCTAGGACATGGAAGCAACCTAGATGTCCATCAGCAGATGAATGGATAAGAAATCTGTGTTACATATACACAATGGAGTATTACTCAGCCATTAAGAAGAATGCATTTGAATCAGTTCTAATGAGGTAGATGAAACTGGAACCTGTTATACAGAGTGAAGTAAGCCAGAAAGAAAAACACCAATACAGTATACTAACACATATATATGGAATTTAGAAAGATGGTAACGATAACCCTGTATGTGAGACAGTAAAAGAGACACAGATGTATAAAACAGTCTTTTGGACTCTGAGGGAGAGGAAGAGGGTGGGATGATTTGTGAGAATGACATTGAAACATGTATAATGGCATATAAGAAACTAATCACCAGTCCAGGTTCGATGCATGATATAGAATGCTTGGGGCTGATGCACCGGGATGACCCAGAGGGATAGTATGGGGAAGGATGTGGGATTGGGGTTCAGAATGGGGAACACGTATACACCCGTGGTGGATTCATATTGATGTATGGCACAACAAGTACAATATTATAAATAATTATCCTCTAATTAAAATAAATACATTTAAATTAAAAATAATAATAAATAAATAAAATAAATCATAAATGCGGTGTCAGAGATAGGATTCAAACCCAAATTTGGATGACAAGGTAGTTTTTGTCATCCATTACATTACACAGTTAAGGATGATTAAATAGGAAATACAATTATCCAATTATCAAATGATTCCAGGAAATTTTCATAATCTATTGTGTTTAAAATATATTTTAGATTGTATTACCTACCATACATTTAATATCTTCTTTATCTTTGTTGATTTAGATATTATTTTTCTCCTTTAGAATTTTCAACTGTTTTGATAAAGCATAAAATATATGAATAAACAGAAGGTCTTTGATTAATTCATTTGATATAGAATGGTATGGGGAGGGAGGTGGGAGGAGGGTTCAGGATTAAGAACACATGTACACCCGTGGAAGATTCATGTTGATGTATGGCAAAACCAATACAGTATTGTAAAGTAAAATAAAGTAAAATTAAAAAAAAAATTAAAAAAAAGATCATCATATAATCTAGTTGTTTTAAAACATTACTGCTCATTAGAAACATATCTGGTGCTCTGGAGAAAAATAAAAAACAACACCTGAGCATTTATATTTTTAAAAAAAAATTCAAGATAATTCTGATATGGATCTGTAATCACTAAAAAGTGATTACCGGGTTTTCTATTAGATCCTAGATTTGGTGATATAGAGTTTTATTATTTTTCTGTTGACTCATCCTGATACAATTGTATTGAGTAATAGTTACATAATCACAAAAGTAAAAGAGGTTTATCAGTTTTAAAAATCAATAGCCAGATAAAAAAGAAAAGGTAATTGCAATTGCAAGCCATAATGGGAACATGATTAACTTAATATGAAATAATTACATACAGTTTGCTGCAGGGAGGGGAATTAAGCTTCCCTGACAGCTCAGTTGATAAAGAATCCACCTGCAGTGTGGGAGACCTGGGTTCAATCCGTGGGTTGGGAAGATCCCCTGGAGAAGGGAAAGGCCTCCAGTATTCTGTCCTGGAAAATTCCATGGACTACAGTCCACGGCGTTGAAAAGAGTCGGACATAACTGACCGACTTTCATTTTCAAGAAAAATGATGTGGTGAGTGTAAGTGCACATGGCTTCACTTACCTTGCCAGTTTTTGGTTGCTGCATTTAATCAATTTATATTTAAGGTAATTGTTGGCATGTATGAACCTATTACCATTTTCTTAATTGCTTTGGGTTTATTTTGTGTATGTCTTTTCTTTTTGTTGTGTTTCCTGCCTAAAGAATTTCCTTTAGCATTTGTTGTAATGCTGGTTTAGTGGTGCTCATTTCTCTTAACTTTTCCTTGTCTGGAAAGTTTTTGATTTCTCCATCAAATCTGAAAGAGAGTCGTTCTGAGTAGAGCATTCTTATTTGTAGGTTCTTCTGTTTCATCAGTTTAAATATATCATACCTTTCCATTGTGCTTCATAGAGTTTCTCTTCAGAAATAAGCTGATAGCTTGATGGGAGCTCCCTTGTATGTTATTTGTTGTTTTACCTTTGGTGCTTTTAATATTTTATATCTGTCTTTAATTCTTGTCAGTTTGATTACTATGTGTTTCAGTGTGCTCCTTCTTGAGTTTATCTCCTCTGGGATTTTCTGTGCTTCCAGGACTAGTTGATTATTTCCGTTCCCCTCTTCAGGAATTTATCAGCTACTACCTCTGCAAATATTTTCTGAGGTCCTAACTCTCTCTGTCCTCCTTTGGGGGCCCCTATAATGCGAATATTGGTGCATTTAATGTTGTCCCAGAGGTCTTTCAGGGTGTATTCATTTCTTTTCATTCTGTTATCTATATTCTGTTCTGTGACAGTGATTTCTACCATTCTGTCCTCCAGGTCATTTATCTGTTCTGCCTCAGTTACTCTGCTCTTGCTACTTTCTAGTGTATTTTTCATCTCTGTTTATTTTTCAATTCTTGTAGGTCTTTGTTAAATATTTCCTGCATCTTCTCAGTCTTTGCCTCCATTCTTTTCCCAAGATCCTGGATCATCTCAGTCTTTTTGTTGAATCCCCATTCTAGGAAATCTCCCCTGTGGTTCAGAACCTTCACAATAATGCAAGAAGTTCTTTGGTATTATTGTTCTCCAGTCTGTGCATCTCCGACTGGGTGAATATGGGGTTTGATTGCCCCCTCCTACTGTTTCAGTGAAGCTTCTTCTTTGTCTCTGGATGTGGGGTATCTTTTTTTGTATGTGGGTTCTAGCATCTTCTAGCTGTTCAACAGCTAGCTGCAATTTCTGTGCTCTCACAGGAGGAGATGAATGCATATCCTTCTACTCTATCATCTTGAACCAGCACCTGCTACCTCTTCTTAATCTCTTCTGCTTCAGTTAGGTCCATACTATTTTTGTACCTTATTGTGCCCATATTTGCATTATTTTTTAATTCTATTAAAGAAATCTCTATTTTTTCTGATTCTATAGTTTTCTTCTATTTCTTCCCATTGTTCATTTAAGGCTTTCATATCTCTCCCTGCTATTCTTTGAGACTCTGTATTCACTTGGGTATATCTTCCCTTTCTCCTTTGCTTTTCACTCCTTTTCTTTTCTCAGTTATTTGTAAGGCCTCTTCAGACAATCATTTTGCCTTCTTGAACTTCCTTTTCTTTTGCGTGGTTTTGGTCTACCAACTCCTGTACAATGTTACAAATATCCATCCATAATTATTCAGGCACTCTATCTACCAGATGTAATCCCTTGTATCTATTAATCACTTCCACTGTACAATCATAAGAAATTTTATTTAGGTCATACCTGAATGGTCTAGTGGTTTGCCATACCTTGTTCAATTTCAGTCTGAATTTTGTAATAAGGAGCTGATGATCTGAGCCACAGTCAGTTCCAGGTCTTATTTGTTTTTGCTGACTGCATAGAGCATCTCCATCTTTGGCTGCAAATAATATAATCAATCTGATTTTGATATTGACTATCTGGTGATGTCCATGTGGGGAGTTCTCTCTTGTGTTATTGAAAAAATATATCATTTTCTGCTCCAAAGCCAAATTTGACTGTGTTTCTTGTCATCCTACTTTTGCAACCAGTTCCCTGTGATGAAAATGACATTTTGGGGGGTATTTGTTCTAGAAGATCTTGTAGGTCTTCATAGAACC
Organism: Oryx dammah; assembly: GCF_014754425.2. Classification (NCBI taxonomy): domain Eukaryota; kingdom Metazoa; phylum Chordata; class Mammalia; order Artiodactyla; family Bovidae; genus Oryx; species Oryx dammah. The sequence continues at coordinate 2,697,753 of NW_024070202.1, read as the reverse complement.
GTTCAACTTCAGCTTCTTCAACATTACTGGTTGGGGTATATACTTAGATTATTGTGATATTGAATGGTTTACCTTGGAAATGAACAGAGATCATTCTGTCATTTTTGAGATTGTACACACGTACTGCATTTTGGACTCTTTTGTTGACTATGAGGGCTACTCCATTTCTTCTAAATGATTTTTGCCCAACATAGTAGATATAATGACCCTCTGAATTAAATTCTCAATCCCAATCAATTTTAGTTCACTAATTCCTAAAATGTCAGTGTTCACTCTTGCCATCCCCTATTTGACCACATACAATTTTGATTCATGCACCTAACATTCCAGGTTCCAATGCAATATAGTTCTTGACAGCATTGGAATTTACTTTCACCACCATAGATGTCCACAACTGAGTATCATTTCTGCTTTGGTTCAGTCTCTTCATTCTTTCTGGAGCTATTTCTCTGTTCTTCCAAAGTTAGCATATTGGTCACCTACTGACCTGGGGGGCTCATCTTCTGGTGTCATAGTTGTTTTTTCATTTTTAGACTGTTCTTGGGGGTCTCAAAGCAAGAATGCTGAAGTGGTTTTACATTCCCTTCTCCAATAGTCCACATTTTGTTAAAATTCTCCACTATGATCTACTTGGGTGGCCCTGCTTTGATCCATGTGATCATTTTGGTTACCTTTTTGTGACTGTGATTTTCATTCTGGAGCCATGGGGGTTGTAGTTCTTGCTTTTTCTGTCTTCTCACTAATAGATGAGGATAAGAGACTTGTGCTCGCTTTCTGATGGGTGGGGCTGGCTATGGCGAAATGTGAGTATTGCTCTGGTGGTCAGAGTCATGCTTGAAAGTGAAAGTAAAAGTGAAGTCGCTCAGTCGTGCCTGACTCTTTACAGCCCCATGGACAGTAGCCTGCACCAAGCTCCTCCGTCCATAGGATTTTCCAGGCAAGAGTACTGGAGTGGGTTGCCATTTCCTTTTCCAGGGAATCTTCGTGACCCAGGGATTGAACCCAAGTCTCCCACATTGTAGGCAGAGGCTTTACCATCTGAGCCACCAGGCCATGCTTAGTAAATCTTTAATCAGATTTTCTGTTAATGGGTGGGGCTGTGCTCTTTCCCTGTAGTTTGGCCTGAGGTGGCCCAGTCCTGGAGTCTGCAGTTTCTATGACAGGACTATAGTCTCTATGGTAGGGCTAATAGCAACCTTCTTCAAAAGGACTTATGTCAAGATACCACAACTCCCTGGACTGCTGCTGTCAGCGTCCCTGACCCAAAGAAGGCTACTGCCAATTCACATCTCAACAGGAGACTCCTACACACTCACAGGCAATTCTGACTCAGTCTCTTGTGGGGTAATTGTCCTTTCCCTCGAGTTCCAGTGCACACAAGATTTTGTTTTTTGCCCTCCAAGAGTATCTGTTTCCCCTTGTCCTGTGGAAGTTCTGCAATCAAATATCCTAATCTTCAATGTCAGATTCCCTGGGGATTCCCAGCCCCTTCACTTTGTTCCCAGTTTGGGAAGTCTGATGTGATACCTACAACCTTCATAACAGTATGAAAACTTCTTTGGTGTAACTGTCTTCCAGTTTGTGGGTTGCCCACCTGGTAGATTTCTGATAGGGCTAATGGCCACCTCCTCCAAGAGAATTTAGGCCAACAAGTTGTCCCTCCCAGGATTGCTGCTGCCAGTGCCTCTGTCCCTATTGCAGGCCACTGCTGACCCACGCCCCAGCAAAAGACCTTCAAACACTCACAGGCAGGTCTGGCTCAGTCTTTTGTGGAGGTCACTGCTCCTTTTCCCTGGGTCCTTGTTCACACAAGGTTTTATTTGTGCCCTCAAGAGTCTCTGGTGGGTATGAGGTTTGGTTTTAACGTGATTACGTCCTTCCTACCATCTAACTGTGGCTTCTCCTTTGTTCTTGGAAGTGGTGTATCTTTTTTTTTTTTTTTTTTTAAATAGGTTCCAACATCCTCCTGTTTAGTAGCTAGTTGTTATTCTGGTGTTCTTGCAGGAGAAGATGAGCACACATCTTTCTACTTTTCCATCTGCCCAGCTCTCACCATATTATCCACCAAAACAGTTGAAACTTATGTTCGCACAAAAATCTGTAAACATCTGTAAATATTTAAAGCTGTGTTATTTAAAATTGCCAAACTTGGAAGAAACCAAGATATCCAATAGGTAAATGGAAAAACAAACTATGGTACATTACTAAAATAGTAATAGAAAGAAATGTGTTGGAGTGTATGTCAACTATTGGCAGATTAGGAAATGCCAAACCTTCATTCTCCTATGAAAATATCAAAAACTCTTGCTAAAATAAATTTATAGGATTTTTGAAACATCATCAAAGTTCTGAGGCAATCCCCAATGGAAATCCCCAGTGGGGGAAAAAAAAATGAAATCAAAATTTTAAGAACTTTTGTATCATTTTAACTCACTTTTGCCCTATTTCCTCCCAGGCATAATGTGTTCTTTCCCTGAAGGTGGCAGCAGGCAAGTTCTCAATTTCCTCATTAAACCAGAAGGTGTAAAAGTTACCCTATTTACAATAATCCAAACTGTCATGAGTTTGCCTGAAAAGCAGGTCTCTATGTCTTCTAACTCAGAATTCAGGTGGTAAATGAAGCATTTCATGAAGGCTATGTGAGGACTCTAACTTGTAATCATTTGTAGCAAGAAATTATGGGTTGATGCAATAATATACCATCCAAGGCCTGAAGAAAAGCTGGGGTGAGATTTTGTTAAATTAAAATATACAAAAGCAGTCATATATGGGGAATGAAACAGCCACAAAAAAATCCATATTAGATGCATACTCAGAAAATAACTGAGACTTACCATGTACTATTACATAGGATTTATCCTTAGGTTCAGGATGGGCCCAGTTAATTAGTGAAAGACTTCACAAGCACAAAGGTAGTCTACAAAGACTCAAAAAATTTCTCAGTTTTTCAAAATTCCATTTTTGAACCCTAACTCACAAAGCATTAACAAAAAATAGGCAAGTGTGAATCATTCAGAAAAAGAAAATAAGTTGGGAGAATAATGTCTGAGGAAAAAAAGCTAGAAGAATAAAGAAAAGTGAACAAAGCCTAAGAAACCATGAGGGACCATAAATGGACCAATACACAAGTTTTTAGAGTAAAGGAAAGTGAGAAAGAAAAGGGTAAGTAATTACTTTAAAAACAATGGATTAAAACCTTCCAAATTTTTTGAAATATTTGAATTTGCAAATCCAAGAAAATCAACGAGTTCCACATACTTTATGCTCATAGAGACCTACAGCAAAAACAGCCAATCTATTGAAAAACAAAGATAAAGAGACAGCCTTGGAAGAAGGAAGAGAATAATCAGTCATCACATACAAGAAATCCTCAAGTTTATCAGCTGATTTCTCAGTAGAAATTTTGGAGGCTGGACACAGAGATGAAAAAATGACAAGAACGACAACAAAGAACTGACAATGGAGATTTCTAGGCCTGCCTGTCAAAACGTTATTTCATTTATTTTATTTCTTGCTGTTGTTTGGTTGATAAGCCACGTCTAACTCTTTGTGACCCCATGAACTGCAGCATGCCAGGTTTCCTTGCCGTTCACTATCTTCCTGAATTTGCTCCAAACTAATGTCCACTGAGTCAGTGATACGATGCAACCATCTCATCCTCTGTTGCCCCCTTCTCCTCCTGTTCTCAGTGTTTCACAGCGTCAGGGTCTTTTCCAATGAGTCAACTCTTCACATCAGGTGGCCAAAGTACTGGCACTTCAGCTTCAGCACCAGTCCTTCCAATAAATATTCAGAGTTGACTTCCTTTAGGATTTAGGTTTGATCTCCTAGCTTTCCAAGGGTCTCTCGAGAGTCTTCTCCAGCACAACATTTCAAAAGCATTAATTCTTTAGCACTCAAACTTCTTTATGGTTCAACTCTGACATCCATACATGACTACTGAAAAAAACATAGCTTTGACAATATGGACCTTTGTTTTCATTAATGAGGGAGATGCTAAGACATTCTTGGGCTTCCCCTTGTGGGTCAGGCAGTTAGGAATCTGCATGGAATTCAGGGGACCCAGCTTCAGTCCCTGACTTGGGAAGATCCCCTGGAAAATGAAATGGCTACAAACCCCAGTATTCTTGCCAAGAAGATTCCATTTTTAGAGAAATCTGGCAGACTAAAATCCATGGGGTCACAAACAGTCGACTCAACTGAGACTTTAACACTTTCACTTTCAAGACATTCCCAAATAAGCAGAAGCTGAAACCCTTTACTTCTGGTAAATTTACCCTATAAGCAAGGCCATAGGTGATGTTCAAGTTAAAAAGAAAAGAAACTAGACAAGTAACTTGAAAACATATAAGAACATAAATATCTTCAATAAAGCATTAACTTGGACAAAGTATAAAAACAGCAAGCTATTATGACTGTAGTTTGTAATACAGTTACAAAGTAGACTTTTTGTTACAGTATTTAAAACACAGATGCCTAAAATAATTATAATTCTATGTTATAGGTTCATAACATATAAAGATGCAATTTGTGACATAAACAACAAAGTCGGATGGAACAGAGTTATATGGAGTAGAATTTATGTATGTATAAATAATTGAAAAGAAATGCATATCAATTCAGAATAGATCATTGTAAGTTCAGAAATTTATACACAATCCACAAGGTAACCACAAAGAAAACAATATATAAAACAAACATTCCTCACAAGAGATGAGAAAAGAATTGAAAATTATCACTTCAAAAAGCAACTTAACACAAAGGAAGGCAGTAATGGAGAAAATGGGGGAGGGATATAAAGGTATAATATATACAGAAAACAAATAATGGAAGGCAAAATTAAGTTTTCTCTACCTGACCTTACATATTAAGGAATTGAAGTTCTTAATCAAAAGGCATAAATTGGTAAAATGATTTTTTTAAAAAAGAGCTAGGTATACGGATTTATGAGACTCTCTTCAGATCTAAACACATGAATAAGCTTAAAATGAAACATTAGAAAAAGATATTTCACGTAAATTGTAATCAAAAGAGAACTGGGTGGTTTTCTAATAACAATTCAAATAGACTTTAACTCAAAACTCCTACAAGAGATGAAGGAGGACACTAAATATTGATAAAAGTGTCAATCCACTCAGTAGATATACTAAACAAAATTACATATGTACCAAACCTCAGAACTCCAAAATAATGTAAGACAATCATTGGCAAAATTTAAAAGACAAATGGACAACTCTGCAATAATAAATGGAGACTCTAATTCTTTACTTTCAATAACAAAGAGATCAAACAGACAAAAGATCAATAAGCAAATGAAGAACTTGAAAGAAGTAAAGATTAACTAGACTCAACATATAGTTACAGAACACTCCACCCAATAATAACATAATATGACATTTCCTCAAGTGGAACATTTTAGGTAGTCTATGTACTAAGCCACAAAACAAATTTTAAAAATTAGAAAGACTAAAATCATACCAACTATTTTTTTTGTGTGATAATGACAGTGAAAGTCTCTCAGTTGTGTCTGACTTTTTGCAACCCCACGGACTATATGGTCCATGCAATTCTCCAGGCCAGAATACTGGAGTGGATAGCTCTCCCCTTCTCCATGGGATCTTCCCAACCCAGGGATTGAACCCGGTTCTCTCACATTGCAGGCAGATTCTTTACCAGCTGAGCCATATGGGAAGCCTATTTTTTGCAATCACAATGAAATAAAATTATAAATATATAGCAGAAAGAAAATTGGAAAATCAAAATATAATGAAAGTTAATTTACACACACAGCAATCAATTAGTGGAATGATTTAATCACAAGGAATTTTAGAAAACATATTTAGAGAAATATCAATGAAAGTACAACATACTAAGTCCTTTGTGTGTGCTAGTTGCTCAATCATGCCTGACTCTGTGACCCCATGGACTGTAGCCCAACAGGCTCCTCTGGTTATGGTATTTTCCAGACAAGAATACTGAAGTGGGTTGACATTCCCTTCTCCAGGGCATCTTTCTGATCCAGGGATTAAACCCAGGTCTCTTAAATTATAGGCAGACTCTTTATTGTCTGAGCTACCAGAGAAGCCCACCAAATCTTATGCAGTAATAGAATGTGGAGGAAAATTCATTAGCACTTATATTGAAAGAGAGAAGAAATGTATTAACAACAAACTTTACACTTTAAAGAACCAGAAAAAATTGAACCTAAATCTAGGAGAAAGATAAAAAAGAAAATAAAAGATAATTAAAAATAGAATCCAAAATCTATAGATGAAAATCAATTAAACCAAAAGCTGGCTTTCAAGAGGATGAAAAAACATTGACAAGCCTTTAGCTCTATTGGCTAAGAAAAACAGGTTATTTTAATTTATAAAATCAGAATTCAAAGAAAGGACATTCTTATCAATCTTATAGAAATGAAGTATAAGTGAGTGCTATGAAAGTCAAAGTCACTCAGTCATGTCCAACTCTTTTGAACCCCATGGACTATACAGTCCATGGAATTCTCCAGGCCAGAATACTGGAGCAGATAGCCTTTCCCTTCTCCAGGGGATCTTCCCAACCCCGGGATCAAATCCAGGTCTCCCACATTGCAGGCAAATTCATTACCAGTTGAACCACAAGGGAAGCCAGAGAATACTGGAGTGGATCGCCTATCCCTTCTTCAGCACATTTTCTGGACTCTGGAATTGAAACAGGGTCTCCTGTACTGCAAGCAGATTCTTTACTAACTGAGCCATCAGGGAATCCCAAGTGAGTACTATGAACACCAACAAATTAGATAAGTTAGATGAAATGGACAAATCCCTACCTTGCAAAACTGAGTCATGAAGAAATAGAATCTGAATAGACCTGTACTGAAAGTGAAAGTTGTTCAGTCATGTCTGACTCTTTGTGAGTCCATGGACTGTAGCCTGACAGGCTTCTCTGCCCAAGAGACAGGGGAGGTGAAAAGATACACTGCCCACCTGGGGAGACTGCCCTCACTAAGCACCTGGTTGCCCAAGCTGCTTGGACCTGGCAAGGGCACAAAATGTAGGCCCTCTGTGCCTTTGTGGAGTACCAGAGAACCTGAACCTGAGCAACTTAGACATGGGAAGTGCAAGCTTCAGACAGTACCCTGGCAGACCAACCTAGAACCTGAAAAGTGTACACTGGGAAATCACACACGCCATGAGCAGGGGCAAACCCAGTGTGGCCGAGACACTGTGAACACTCCGCACAAATGATGGTGATATTTGTTTGCAGTGTTTCTCCCTCCCCACAGTACAACTGAACAAGTGAGCCTAAATAAATGACCACCTTCACCCCGTTGTGTCAGGATGGAAATTAGACACTGAAGAGACTAGCAAACAGAAAAGCTAAAATAAAAAGAGGGAACAGCTTTGGAAGTGACAGGTGCAACCCTGTCAGGTGCAACTTTGGAAGTGACAGATTAAAACCCTGTAGTTAGCACCGACCACATTGAAAGGGACCTATAGATTCTGAGAAGTATAAGCTGGAACAAGGAACTATCAGAAACTGAACTGACCCCACATTGCCCACAACAGCTCCAGAGAAATTCTTAGATATATTTTTACTATTATCATTTTTAAAAATTTTTTAAAAATAGTAAGTCCTCTATTGTTCCTTTAATTTTCATTTTTTATAACCTATTACTTTGCAAAAAAAGACCCTATTTTTAAAGCACATTTCACATATATATTTTATAATTTTTGTGACTTTGTTTTGCTTTTTTAATATTGTAATTTTGAGTCTAACCTCTACTTTAGATTTTTAATCTTTGCTTTTTGGTATTTGTTATCAATTTTGTACCTTTAAAAACCAAATCATCAGTACTCATTTTAACTTGGGAATGTGATTACTGGCTTGATTGCTGTCTCCCCCTTTTGACTCTCCTTTTTCTCCAACAGGTTTGCCTCTATCTCTTGCCTTCCCCTTCTCTTCTCTACCCAAGTCTGTGAATTATTTGTGTGCTCCAGGCTGTGGAGAACACTTAGGGAACTGATTACTGGTTGGATCTGTCTCTCACGTTTTGAGTCCCCCTTTTCTCCTCCTGGTCACCTCTGTCTACTCTCTCCCTCTTCTCTTCTCTGTGTAACTCCATGATTATCTCTGAGGGGTCAAGACTGTGGAAAGCACATAGGGAATTGATTACTGGTTAGCTTGCTCTCTCCCCTTTTGATTCCCCCTCTTCTCCTTGTCACCTCTATCTCCCTCCTTCCTCTTCTTTTCTCCATATAACTCTGTGAACCTCTCTGGTGTCCCTCACTGAGGGGAAACATTAACCTAGATGTTTTATCATCAGTACTGTATAGATGGAGAAGTCTTGAGGTTAGTGTAAGAATAAGACTAAAACTAGAGGCAAGGGGCTTAAGTCCAAAAGCTGAGAACACCAGAGGGAACTCTAATCAATAAGAACTCATCCAAAAGCCTCCATGCCTACACTGAAACCAAGCACCACTCAAGAGTCAAAAATTTCCAGAGCAAGACATACCATGCAAATTCTCCTGCAACACAGGAATATAACCCTAAGCTTCAATATACAGGCTGCCCAAAGTCACTCCAAACCCATAGACATTTCAAAACTCACTACTGTACACTTCATTGCACTCCAGAGAGAAGAAATCCAGCTACACCCACCAGTACACCAATGCAAGCCTCCCTAACCAGGAAAATTTGACAAGCCACCCGTCTAACGCCACCCAAAGAAAGGAACCTCCACAATAAAGAGGAACCACAAACTTCCAGAATACAGAAAGGCCACACCAAAGAGCAATATAAACATGAAGAAAAGGCAGAGAAATACTCAGCAAGTAAAGGAACATAATAAATGCCTACCAAACCAAACAAAAGAGGAGAAATTAGGGAGTCTACCTGAAGAGAATTCAGAATAATGATAGTAAAAATGATTCACAATCTTGAAAACAAAATGGAGTTACAGATAAAGAGCCTGGAGACAAGGACTGAGAAGATGCAAGAAAAGTTTAACAAGGAACTAGAAGAAATAAAAAAGAGTTAATCAATTTAAAAAAAATAATAACTGAGATCAAAAGCACTCTGGATGGAACCAACAGTAGAATAACGGAGGTAGAAGATAGGGTAAGTGAGATAGAAGATAGAATGGTTGATATAAATGAAGCAGAGAGGGAAAAAGAACAAAGAAAAGAAATGAGGACAACCTCAGAGACCACTAGAACGATGTTAAGTGCCCCAACATTTGAATCATAGGAGTTCCAGAAGAAGAAGACAAAAGGAAAGGCCATGAGAAAATACTTGAGGAGATAATAGTTCCCCTAAATGGGGAAGGAAATAGTCACCCAGGTGTAAGAAACCCAGAGAGTCCAAAACAGGATAAACCCAAGATGAAACACTCCAAGACATATATTATTCAAATTAACAAAGGTCAAACACAAAGAACAAATATTAAAAAGTAGCAAGGAAAAAAAAAACACACACACACACACACAAGGGGATTCCCATAAGGATAACAGTTGGTCTTTCAATAGAAACTCTTCAGGCCAGAAGATAATGGCAGGACATATTTAAAGTGATGAAACAGAAAAACCTACAATCTAGATTTCTGTACCCACCAAGAATCTTACTCAAATATGAAGAAGAAACCAAAAGCTTTACAGACAAGCAAAAAGAGAATTCAGCACCACCAAATCAGCTTGTCAACAAATGCTAAAGTATCTTCTCTAGACAGGAACCACAGAAAGGGTGTATAAACTCTAATCCAAAACAAAAAAGTAAATGGAAATGGGCTCATACTTATCAATAATTACCTTAAATGTAAATGGGTTGAATGCCCCCAACCAATAGACAAAGACTGGTTGTATGGATAAAAAAACAAGATCTCTAAATATGTTGTCTGCAAGAGACCCACCTCAAAACAAGGGACACATACAGACTGAAAGTGAAGGGCTAGAAAAAGATATTCCATACAAATAGAGACCTCAGGGACAATGTTAAATGCTCCAACATTTGAATCATAGGAGTCCTGAAGAAGAAGACAAAAAGAAAGGAGACGAGAAAATATTTGAGAAGATAATAGTTAAGCAGTATTGTTACAGGACTAGCAATACTCATATCAGATAAAATAGACTTTAAAACGAAAAGTGTGAAAAAAGACAAAGAATGACACTATGTAATAATAAAAGGATCAATCCAAGAAGAAGATATAACAATTATAAATATATATGCACCCAACATAGGAGCACCACAATATGTAAGGCAAATACTAACAAGTATGAAAGGGGAAATTAACAATAACACAATAATAGTGGGAGACTTTAATACCAACTCACACCTATGGATAGATCAACTAAACAGAAAACTAATAAGGAAACACAAACTTTAAATGATACAATGGACCATTTAGACCTAATTGATATCTATAGGGTATTTCACCCCAAAACAATTAATTTCACCTTTTTCTCAAGTGCACATGGAACCTTCTCCAGGATAGATCACATACTGGGCCATAAATCTAGCCTTGGTCAATTCAAAAATTGAAATCATTCCAAGCAACTTTTCTAACCACAATGCAGTAAAATTAGATGTCAAATCAGGAGAAAAAAAATTAAAAATTCCAACATATGGAGGTTGAACTAAACGTTTCTGAATAACCAACAAATCACAGATCACATAAAAAAAAAAAAAAGAAATCAAAATATGCATAGAAACAAAAGAAAATGAAAAGACAATAGCCCAACACCTATGGGATACTGTAAAAGCAGTGCTAAGGGGAAGGTTTATAGCAACACAGTCTTACTTCAAGAAACAAGAAACAAGTCAAATAAATAACCTAACTTTACACTTAAAGCTACTAGAAAAGGAAGAAACGAAGAACTCCAGGGTCAGTAGAGGAAAGAAACCTTAAAAATTAGGGCAGAAACAAATGCAAAAGAAACAAGAGACCATAGCAAAAATCAACAAAGCTAAAAGCTGGTTCTTTGAGAAGATAGATAAAATGGACAAACCATTAACATACTCATCAAGAAACAATGGGAGAAGAATCAAATCACAAACTTAGAAATGAAAATGGAGAAATCACAACAGAAAACACAGAAATAGATAGGATCATAAGAGACTACTATCAGCAATTATATGCCAATAAAATGGGGAACTTGGAAGAAATGTACAAACTCTTAGAAACGTATAACATTCCAAAACTGAACCAGGAAGAAACCAAAAATCGTAACAGACCCATCACAAGCATGGAAATCAAAACTGTAGTCAGAAATCTTCCAGCAAACAAAAGCCCAGGACCAGACGACTTCACAGCTAAATTCTACCAAAAAATTATAGAAGAGCTAACACCTATTCTACTCAAACTCTTCCAGAAAATTGCAGAGTAAGGTAAACATCCAAACTCATTCTATGAGGCTACCATCACCCTAATACAAAAACCAGACAAAGATGCCACAAAAAAAGAAAACTACAGGCCAATATCACTGATGAACATAGATGCAAAAATCCTTAACAAAATTTTAGCAAGCAGAATCCAAAACATTATAAAGATCATACATCATGACAAAGTGGGCTTTATCTCAGTGATGCAAAGATTCTTCAATATTCACAAATCAATCAATGTAATACACCACATTAACAAAAAGGAAGATAAAAACCATTTGATTATTTCAATAGATGCAGAGAAAGGCTTTAACAAAATTCAACATTCATTTATGATAAAAAAAAGAAAAAAAAACCCTCCAGAAAGCAGACATAGAATGAACATACCTAACATAATAAAAGCTATATATCACAAACCCACAGCAAACATTATCCTCAATGGTGAAAAATTGAAAGCATTTCACCTAAAGTCAGGAACAAGAAAAGGGTGTCCACTATCATCACTACTATTCAACATAGTTTTGAAAGTTTTGGCCACAGCAATCAGAGCAGAAAAAGAAATAAAAGGAATCCTATTGGAAAAGAAGGAAAACTCTCACTGTTTGCAAAAGACATGATGCTCTACATAGAAAACCCTAAAGACTCCACCAAAAAATTACTAGACCTAATCAATGAATATAGTAATTTTGCAGGATATAAAATTAACACAGAGAAATCCTGTGCATTTCTATACAGTAAGGATGAGAAACAGAAAGAAATCACAGAAACAATTCCATTCACTATTGCAACAAGAAGAATAAAATACGAATATATCCACCTAAAGAAAAAAAAAAGACCTATATATATATAGAAATCTATAAAACATATGTGAAACAAATCAAAGAAGACACAAATAGATAGAGAAATATACCATGTTCATGGATTGGAAGAATTAATTTAGTGAAAATGAGTATACTACAAAAGAAATCTATAGATACAGTGCAATCCCTATCAAGCTACCAGCGTTATTTTTCACAGATCTAGAACAAATAATTTCACTTTGTATGGAAATACAAAACACCTTGAATAGCCAAAGCAATCTTGAGAAAGAAGAATGGAACTGGAGTAATCGACCTGCCTGACTTCAGGCTCTACTAAAAACCTAAAGTCATCAAGACAGTATGGTACTGGCACAAAGACAGAAATGTAGATCAATGGAACAAAATAGGAAGCCCAGAGATAAACCCACACACCTATGGACCCCTTATCTTTGAGAAAGGAGGCAAGAATATACAAAGGAGAAAAGATAATCTCTTTAACAAGTGGTGCTGTGAAAACTGGTCAATCACTTGAAAATAATAAAACTAGAACACTTCCTAACATCATACACAAAAATAATCTCAAAATGGATTAAAGATCTAAATGTAAGATCAGAAACTATAAAGCTCCTAGAGGAAAATATAGGCAAAACACTCTCTGACATAAATCACAACAGGATCGTCTATGAACCACCTCCCATAGTAATGGAAATAAAAGCAAAAATAAACAATTGAAACCTAATTAAACTTAAAAGCTTTTGCACAATGAAGGAAACTATAAATAAGGTGAAAAGACATCCTTCAGAATGGAAGAAAATAATAGAAAATTATGCTACTGACAAAGAATTAATCTAAAAAATATACAAGCAGTTCATGCAGCTCAATTCCAATTAAAAAAAAAAATGACCCAATCAAAAAATGGGCCAAAGAATTAAACAGACATTTCTCCAAAGAAGACATACAGATGACTAACAAATACATGAAAAGATGCTCAACATCACTCTTTATCAGAGAAATGCAAATCAAAACCACAATGAGTTACCATCTCACGCTGGTCAGAATGGCTGCTATCCAAAAGTCTACAAACAATAAATGCTGGAGAGGGTGTGGAGAAAAGGGAAGCCTCTTGCACTGTTGGTGGGAATGTAAAGTAGAACAGCCATTATGGAGAACAGTGTGGAGATTCCTTAAAAAAACTGGAAATAAAACTGCCATATGACCCAGCAATCCCACTGCTGGGCATACACACAGAGGAACCCAGAACTGAAAGAGACACATGTACCCCAATGTTACTTGCAGCACTGTTTACAATAGCCAGGACATGGAAGCAACCTAGATGTCCATCAGCAAACGAATGGATAAGAAAGCTGTGGTACCTCAGCCATTAAAAGGAACACATTTGAATCAGTTCTAATGAGGTGGATGAAACTGGAGCCTGTTATACAGAGTGAAGTAAGCCAGAAAGAAAAATATTAATACAGTATACTAACGCATATATATGGAATTTAGAAAGATGGTAATGATAACCCTGTATGTGAGACAGCAAAAGCTCAGGGCCAGTGCACTGAGATGACCCTGAGGGATGGGATGGGGAGGGAGGAGGAGGGGGTTTCGGGATAGGGAACACATGTACACCAATGGCTGATTCATGTTAATGTATGGCAAAACCACTACAATATTGTAAAGTAATTAGTCTCCAATTAAAATAAACAAATATAAATTTAAAAAGAAATGTTAAAACTATAATTCTTTGTGATTAAAAAAATAAGATAAGGATATGCTTCTCTTTGCAATGATTTATGTTACCTTGGTTCCAAAGCTAAAAAAAACTATAAACCAATAGCTTTTATCAATATTAATATAGAGCTCCTCAACAAAATAGCAGTGAACCAAAATCAGCTGTATGTTAAAAGGATTATACACCATGACCAAGTGGAATTCATTTCTGGAAATGAAAGTATGATTTAGCATAAAAATTAATCAGTGTAATACACCACATTAATGGAATGAATGGGGGAAAAAGCATGATCATTTCAGTTGATAAAGAAAAATCATTTGATAAAATTCAACACCCTTTCATGATAAAAACGAATCAACAAACTAGGAGTAAACTTCTGCAACATAATAGTCTGCATCTAATAATACTCAACAGAGAAATAAATGGTTTTCCACTAACATCATTTTTCAGCAGAATATGCTCAAAATTGTAGCTTGAGCAATTTGACAAGAAAAACAAAAGTCATCCACGCAAAAACGAAGAAATAAAATTATTTCTATTTGCAGATGACATGATTCTGCACGTAGAAAGCCCTCTGGATCCCTCCTTTCACAAAAATTTCTAGAATGACTAAATATATTTAGCAAGATTTCAGGAAAAATTCAATGTATTAAAAAAGCAATTGTATTTCTGTATGCTAACAATGAGAAGTCTGAAAAGGAAGTTAATTAGTAATTCAATGCATAATAAATAGAAAAAAATATATAGGAGTAAATGCAATCTAGAAAGCAAAGAATTTACATTAAAAAATACAGCCCATTGCTGAAGGGAATTGAGTGCAATGTAAAAAAAAAAAAAAAAAGGAAAGACATTACTTAGTCATGATTAGAAGACTTAATATTGTTCAGATGTAAATGTTACCCAAAGTTAAGTGCTGATTCAATGAAAAGCTTCTAAAAAATCTCAAATTTTAATGCTGAGAGGAAAAAGCTTAGTTTAAAATTTGTAGGAAATTTCAATGGACACCCAAATATCGAAAATAAATCTTGAAAATGATATACAAAGTTGGAGGTACCACATTTCCTGATTTTAAAACTTACTCTAAAGTTATAGTAATCAGAATGTTGTGATACTGGCATAAAGGCAAGTACATAAACAATGAAATAGAATAGAAATACCTGGAGTGAACCTTCACATATATTTTCAAGTGATTTTGACAAGACTGCCTAGACCATGAGATGTGAAGAGAGAGGATTTTTTTTTTTTTTCAGCAAATGGTATTTGGAAACTACATATACACATGCAAGAGTGAAGTTAGAATGTTACCTTCTACCATACACAAAATGTAGCTCAAAATGGATCAAACTAAACAAGAGAGTTAAAGCTATAAAACTTATTATAACATACTTAGAGGAAATCTTAATATTTATAGCATGATATTTAGCATTGATTTCTCAAATGTGACACCAACAGTGCTCAGTTTTCTTCACAGTCCAACTCTCACATCCATAAATGACCACTGGAAAATCCATAGCCTTGACTAGACGGACCTAAGTTGGCAAAGTAATATCTCTGCTTTTGAATATACTATCTAGGTTGATCATAACTTTTCTTCCAAGGAGTAAGCTTCTTTTAATTTCATGGCTGCAATCACAACTGTTTCCCCATCTATTTCTCATGAAGGGATGGGATAGGATGCCATGATCTTTGTTTTCTGAATGTTGAGCTTTAAGCCAACTTTTTCACTCGCCTTTTTAACTTTCATCAAGCGGCTTTTTGGTTCTTCTTCACTATCTGCCATAAGGGTGGTGTCATCTGCATATCTGAGGTTATTGGTATTTCTCACAGCAATCTTGATTCCAACTTGTGATTCTTCCAGCCTAGTGTTTCTCATGATGTACTCTGCAAATAAGTTAAATAAGCAGGGTGACAATATACAGCCTTGACATACTCCTTTTCCTGTGTGGAACCAGTCTGTTGTTCCAGGTCCAGTTCTAACTGTTGCCTCCTGACCTGCATATAAGTTTCTCAAGAGGCAGGTCAGGTGGTCTGGTATTCCCATCTCTTTCAGGATTTTCCACAGTTTATTGTGATCCACACAGTCAAATGCTTTGGCATAGTCAATAAAGCAGAAATAGATGTTTTCTGGAACTCTCTTGCTTTTTCCATGATCCAGCAGATGTTAGCAGTTTGATCTCTGGTTCCTCTGCCTTTTCTGAAACCAGCTTGAACAACTAGAATTTTATGGTTCACATATTGTGGAAGCTTGGTTTGGAGAATTTTGAGCATTATTTTACTAGCATGTGAAATGAAAGCAATTGTTCAGTAAGGATTCTTTGGGATTGGAATGAAAACTGATCTTTTCCAGCCCTGTGGCTACTGCTGAGTTTTCCAAATTTGCTGGCATGAGTGAAGCACTTTCACCGCATCATTTGCAGGATTTGAAATAGCTCAACTAGAATGCCATCACCTCCACTAGCTTTGCTCCTATGATGCTTTTAAAGCGCACTTGACTTCACATTCCATGATGTCTGGCTCTAGGTGAGTGATCATACCATCGTGATTATCTTGATCATGAAGATCTTTTTTTGTACAATTCTTCTGTGTATTCCTTCCACCTCTTCTTAATATATTCTGCTTCTGTTAGGTCCATACCATTTCTGTCCTTTATCGAGCCCATCTTTGCATGAAATGTTTCCTTGGTATCTCTAATTTTCTTGAAGAGATCTCTAGTGTTTCCCATTCTGTTGTTTTCCTCTATTTATTTGCATTGATCACTGAGGAAGGCTTTCTTATCTCTTCTTGCTATCCTTTGCAACTCTGCATTCTGATGCTTATATCTTTCCTTCTCTCCTTTGCTTTTCACTTCTCTTCTTTTCACAGCTATTTGTAAGGCCTCCCCAGACAGCCATTTTGCTTTTTTGCATTTCTTTTCCATGGGGATGATCTTGATCCCTGTTTCCTGTAAAATGTCACAAACCTCTGTCCATAGTTCATCAGGCACTCTATCTCTCCGATCTAGGCCCTTAAATCTATTTCTCACTTCCACTGTCTAATCATAAGGGATTTGATTTAGGTCATACCTGAATGGTTTAGTGATTTTCCCTACTTTTTTCAAATTAAGTCTGAATTTGGCAATAAGGAGTTCATGATCTGAGCCACAGACAGCTCCTGGTCTTGTTTTTGTTGACTGTATACAGCTTCTTTATCTTTGGCTGCAAAGAATATAATCAATCTAATTTCAGTGTTGACCATCTGATGATGTCCATGTGTTGAGTTTTCTCTTGTGTTTTTGGAAGAGGGTGTTTGCTATGACCAGTGCATTTTCTTGGCAAAACTCTATTAGTCTTTGCCCTGCTTCATTCTGCATTCCAAGGCCAAATTTGCCTGTTACTCCAGGTGTTTTTTAACTTCCTACTTTTGCATTCCAGTCCCCTATAATGAAAAGGACATTTTTTGGGGTGTTAGTTCTGAAAGGTCTTGAAAGTCTTCATAGAACCTTTCAACTTCAGCTTCTTCAGAGTTACTGATTGGGGCATAGACTTGGATTACTGTGATACTGAATGGTATGCCTTGGAAATGAACAGAGTTCATTCTGTCCTTTTTGAGTTTGAGTTATGAGTTATAGCTTGCAGAATATTAAATAAACACTCTGTAAGTTTATGATATATTCCAGATAGTTTCATGGAAAATATAACTAAATTGTTTATGTGATTTAATGGATTTAATTTGAATGAAATTTAAAGGCAGTTTTTCTGTGGCTATTGAAAAAAAAAGAGAGAGAGATAAAGAAACATGATTTAATGCAGTAAATTTCTATTTCTCATTCCTGCTTCTCTCCCTCACATACTCCTCATTCCCTGCCTTCCAGGGACAATAGCAATAGTAGTTGTGCAGTCAATTTTCATTGGCAAGCTGATGTTACACTTTTTGTGATGAGGATATAGCCAGAAATAGATTCAAAGCAATGTAGAATACAAAGAGAATTAGTTGAACTCCTAAAACATGAGTCAGAAAGTTCGAAATTTCTTATGTGTGCCCTGAGGTTTTAGTAGAGTGTTCCTGTACTTTCCTCCAATATTCTTATATCTACTCTGCTATATATTTAATTCCATGACCAGAATTTTCACACCTTACCTCTGGGGAACATTAGGTCAGCAGCACATGACGCAGGTACAAGCCAGATAAGAAAATTAAAATATCTAAAAGAGGATTTGAATATCAATATCCAATAAAGACTAGAATTCACTAGACAATTGTGAAGGCAGGATTCACTGAAGCCAGAATAACTGTTACAAGAAAATCAAGAGCAAGAAGAGCCTCTCACTTACCAGTAAAATGGATGTAATCTCTCGTTTGGAGTCTTACAACCCCTTGAGCTGTGATGGACTTGGACTGATGTGATGAGCTCAAAGAAAACAAAATGCTCCTTGTCTATGCCCCAGAAAAAGGAAACACTATCCAGGACTTTGGCCACCTCATGCGAAGAGTTAACTCATTGGAAAAGACTCTGATGCTGGAGGGATTGGGGGCAGGAGGAGAAGGGGACGACCGAGGATGAGATGGCTGGATGGCATCACGGACTCAATGGACGTGGGTTTGAGTGAACTCCAGGAGATGGTGATGGACAGTGAGGCCTGGCTTGCTGCGATTCATGGGGTCGCAAAGAGTCAGACACGACTGAGCGACTGAACTGAAATGATTCTGCACAGATGTGCCTGGAGGGTTAGTTAGTCCAACCTCTGTATGTTTAAGTAGGGATTGTGGTGGAAAAATGCTGACGGTCTTGCCTAAGTGCATGCAATGATGAGTGTCCAAGGAAGGAACATGCTCTCTTGTCTAGCCTTTTCTTTTACATTGTTCAGTCTCTATAAGGAAAGACCAGACGACTAATGGCTTTTCTGAAACTGAAAATTGGTCACAAAAAGGAAAGTGGCATAAAGGTTATTCTGTAAACAGAACAGGTTCATTTTTAATCCTCACCAGGTTTTCCAAACCAGCTTGACAAAAATAAGGCAAAAACTATCTCTCCCATTGGTTTTAAAGTAATTGATATTTGATTAACCCAACAAATCAAAGTCAACAAAATAAAATCAGAAATTTGCAAACACTTATATTTTCTTTGTATTCTATACTGTATGAGCTTCATTCTGTAAGTAGACTGTTTTCACTAAGCTAAATAAGTATTGAATCAATTCAGTTCAGTCCTTCAGTCGTGTCCAACTCTTCGGACCCCATAGACTGAAGCACACCAGGCTTTACTGTCTATCATCAACTCCCAAAGCTTGCTCAAACTCATGTCCATCAAGTTGGTGATGCCATCCAACCATCTCATCCTCTGTCGTCCCCTTCTCCTTCTGCCTTCAATCTTCCATCAGAGTCTTTTCACATGAATCAGCTCTTCGCATCAAGTGGGCAAAGCATAGGAGCTTCAGGTTCAACATCAGTCCTTCCAGTGAATATTCAGGACTGATGTCCTTTAGGATGGACTGGTTGCATCTCTTTGCAGTCCAAAGGACTCTCAAGAGTCTTCAACACCGGAATTCAAAAACATCAACTCTTTGGTCCTCAGCTTTCTTTACAGTCCAACCCTCACATCCATACATGACTACT
Source organism: Oryx dammah (assembly GCF_014754425.2). NCBI lineage: Eukaryota > Metazoa > Chordata > Mammalia > Artiodactyla > Bovidae > Oryx > Oryx dammah. The sequence goes on along the minus strand of NW_024070202.1, from coordinate 2,678,268 downwards.
GGAAAAAGCATAGCTTTGACTAGACAGACCTTTGTTGGCAAAGTAATGTTTCCGCTTTTTAATATGCTGTCTAGGTCGGTCATAGCTTTTCTTCCAAAGAACAAGTGTCTTTAAATTTCATGGCTGCAATCACCATCTACAGTGATTTTGGAGCTCCCCAAAATAAAGTTTCTCACTATTTCCATTGTTTCACCATCTATTTGCCATGAAGGTATGGGACTGGATGCCATGATCTTAGTTTTCTGAATGTTGAGTTTTAAGCCAACTTCTTCACTCTCCTCTTTCTCTTTCATCAAGAGGCTCTATAGTTCTTCTTCACTTTCTGCCATAAGGGTGGTGTCATCTGCCTATCTGAGGTTATTGATATTTCTCCCAGCAATCTTGATTCCAGCTTGTGTTTCTTCCAGTCCAGTGTTTCTCATGATGTACTCTGCATATAAGTTAAATAATCAGGATGACAATATACAGCCTTGACGTATTCCTTTTCCTATTTGGAACCAGCCTGTTGTTCCATGTTCTAATGCTTGCTTCTTGACCTGTATACAGATTTCTCAAAAGGCAGGTCAAGTGGTCTGGTATTCCCATCTCTTGAAGAATTTTCCACAGTTTGCTGTGATCTACACAGTCAAAGACTTTAGTGTACTCAATAAAGCAGAAATATATATATTTTCTGGAACTCTCTTTATTTCTCAATGATCCAGAGGATGTTGGCAATTTGATTTCTGGTTCTGCTGCCTTTTCTAAACCAGCTTGTATATCTGGAAGTTCATTGTTAATGTACTGTTGAAGCCTGGCTTGGAGAATTTTGAACATTAGAAACATTTTGAGAAAGAGAAACACACACAAAGAGAAACATTTTGCTAGTGTGTGAGATGAGTGCAGTTGTGCAGTAGTTTGAACATACTTTGGCATTGCCATTCTTTGGGGTTGGCAGTGGTAAAGTGTTGAATAGTCATAGCAATTAGTTCACTGAGTTAAGGAAAGGAGATTACATGAGAAATGAAGAAAATTACATATAAGAAAAATTAACCTAAAAAATTTAAAAAGCAACAAAACCAAAGGGAATTGGGAGTTTATAAAATTTCCGGAAAATTAGTCAACCATCAGAATACCCTGCTGATTTTTCAAAATGGAATTTTGCTTTGTGAAAAATACCATTGGTAGTTTGACAGGGATTGCATTGAATCTATAGATTGCTTTGGGTAGTATACTCGTTTTCACTATATTGATTCTTCTGATCCATGAACACAGTAAATTTCTCCATCTACTAGTGTTCTCTTTGATTTCTTTCACCTGTGTTTAATAGTTTTCTATATATAGGTCTTTAGTTTCTTTAGGTAGATATATTCCTAAGTATTTTATACTTTTCATTGCAGTGGTGAATGGAATTGTTTCTTTAATTTCTCTTTCTATTTTCTCATTATTAGTGTATAGGAATGCAAGGGATTTATGTGTGTTAATTTTATATCCTGTAACTTAACTATATTCATTGATTAGCTCTAGTAATTTTCTAGTGGAGTCTTTAGGGTTTTCTATGAAGTGGATCATGTCATTTGCAAACAGTGAGAGTTTTACTTCTTCCAGTTTGGATTCCTTTTATTTCTATTTCTGCTCTGATTGCTATGGCCAAATCTTCCAGAACTATGTTGAATAGTAGCAGTGAAAGTGGGCACCCTTGTCTTGTTCCTGACTTTAGGGGAAATGCTTTCAATTTTTCACCATTGAGGATAATGTTTGCTGTGGGTTTGTCATATATAGCTTTTATTATGTTGAGGTGTGTTCCTTCTATTCCTTCTTTCTGGAGAGTTTTTTTTTTATCATAAATGGATGTTGAATTTTGTCAAAAGCTTTCTCTGCATCTATTGAGAGAATCATATGACTTTTATTTTTCAATTTGTTACTGTGGTGAATTACATTGAATGATTTGCAGATATTGAAGAATTCTTGCATCCCTGGGATAAAGCTCACTTGGTAATGGTGTATGATCTTTTCAATGTGTTGTTGGATTCTGATTGCTAGAATTTTGTTAAGGATTTTTGCATCCATGTTCATCAGTGATAATCCCTATCAAACTACCAATGGTATTTTTCACAGAGATAGAGGAAATAATTTCACAATTTGTATGGAAATACAAAAAAAAAAAAAAAACAAAACCTCGATAGCCAAAGCAATCTTGAGAAAGAAGAATGGAACTGG